>NW_027506873.1:630000-722998 GCF_052324685.1 Brachyhypopomus gauderio | reverse complement strand
CCCATTCATAGGCAAAAGGAGGTCACTTTTTTACAAGGACATAGCAAAATAACCCTGCTTCCACTGCACAACCCCCCCCCCCCCCCCTCCCCCCCCCCCCCCCCCCCCCCATCCAGAGTTTGTAAGCCAGCCAGCTCTAGGACAGCCATCATCGCCCGCTCCGCGAGTGCACGGGTTAGCATTCAACACTGATGTGCACTATGTGGATGCTGGAATTAACCTTGATCACCAAAAGGTTTCTGCGATATCTGTGGAAAAGATCTAGTCTGCTGTGTTTGGATGGTGTGGTCGCTGTACTTACAAGCTCTACTGTTGTAAAATGTTCCCAAATTGGAGGTGAAAGGACCCTAACCCTAACCCTAACCCTAACCCTAGCATCACACGTGAAGAGAGAGAGTAGAGAGTAGAATTTATTGTCATTGTATATGATACAACGAGATTTAGATCACATGAGAGGACGCCAAACAATAGTGGTTTTTACATCCATCTGGCAGTTACGCATTTTACGCTGTGTTAAGAGACACAGTGTATCACACGTGAAGAGACACAGCGTATCAGAGGTGAATGGACACAATGCATCAGAGGTTAATGGACACAATAGAGGGTGTTCCATCCACCGAGTTTTTTGCGCATTTTGAAAATGGGCATGAAAAAAGCTGGATGGAAAAAGTCCAAATTCGAAAAAAGCCCCAAATATCGCAAAAAGATTTTTACGCTAGGAGGAGGTGGAAAAGTTAGACTATTGCATCGCCAAAATTCGGATGGAAAACTGGATGGAAAAGGGTTTTTTGCATAAACGATGACGTATCATGCCTCAAGTCATGTGGTTCTGTACATGATCGTGATGTAAAGATGGCAAATGCATACAAAAACAGTTCTGGAGAGAGCAAAAATTGAATTGAACTTCTCCATGTATAGAAAAGAAAAAGAAAAAAATGTTTCAAAACCTCAATGTGCAAAAATGCATAACTGCCAGATGGATGTAAAAACCACTATTGTTTGGCGTCCTCTCACGTGATCTAAAGTTTATTCGCATAACTGTAATGAATGGAAACAAGGCTTAATTCGCATTTTTTTCTGCCGAAACTTAGAAATTGCGCATTACTTTTTCAAAAGGTTTGGGTGGAAACCCGGCTAATGTATCAAAGGTGAAGGGGCACAGCATATAACAGGTGAAGGGACACAGCGTATCACAGGCGAATGGACACAATGTATCAAAGGTGAAGGGACACAGCAAATCACAGGTGAAGAGAGACAACAATCACAGGTGAAGAGACACAGCGTGTCCAATGTAGCACAGGTGAAGGGACACAGCATATCACAGGTGAAGGGACACAGCATATCATAGGTGAAGGGACACAGCATATCATTGTGTATATAAAATGACATCGGGCAGCAGACCATTTCGTTTCGCCTCACTGGGCAGGCCACCGCCAGATTTTCTGACTAGGAAAACAGTCGAGAGAAGAGATACAGCCATTGAAAAACAAACATGGCAGCGTGGCCATAATGAGAGGGCTTATCTTATATGTTCTGCTTTCACCAGGAGATAAATAGCACTCAGTTATCATTTATTGTTTAATCCCTTTGCATCTCCAGCTTCTGTTGATTGAAGGTTCCTGTCAGGATCACAGCTGGATGTCAGATGGAGGTGAATCCCTTATCTCGAATATGTCATCTATCTCTCATGCTTCAATCAATTCTGCAAGTTTAGATGTTTCTCACTCGTCTCCCCTGCTTGCTCAGACGCTCTCACTCGCTCTTGCTCCGAGCTTTGGTGGAGACATCGGGAAATGAGAGCTGCCCGATCCTGTGGTGAACAGGATCTCGGCGAGCTTGCTGGCGATGCAACTACTGTGATCCACCAACCCCAAAGTGGCCTGCTGGGACAGGGTGATGTGGACCCTGCAGTGGGCAGAAGCTAGCGCTCTATGACCCGAAAGGCAGCGGGTGTCTGAGATGTCGCAGTAGCGTTACTACCTGACAAGGACCAAATGTGCTGCCTAAGTTTTAAATTGGGTGTGAAACCATGGCTACACCTTTGGGACTGGAGGTGTAGACAAGTGATGGAATGTGGGCACATGCAATTTTGAAGCTTCAAATATGTGTTGAGATTGCAGATAATACAGGTGTAGATACCATGCCAAGCCAGCAGGTGGCAGTACCACTGGCAATACCTTGAATACCTTGCTTCAACGGAAGAAAGGGTGTGTGCTGTGGTTAGAACTATTTAAGAGAGGCTCCGCCATCTCACTCTCTGGTTTGATCTGTACCGATGTTAGACCTATTTAAGAGAGGTTCTGCCATCTCTCGTTTTGGTTTGACCTGCACCGAGGCTCCACCATATTTCTCTTTGGTTTTCTTTATTAAATAATATGATGAAAAAGCGAATTATTTCGAATCATTACTAGTATATTTATAAATATTTAATTTAATTAGGTGCTTTAATTCCACCTTCTAAAGGTGTATGAGCCCAGAAAACATGACTTGATTCATTGTGCTGAAGCACGGCGGGCACAAAGTTACAAAAGGTGCGAGAGGTGCACGACCTTGCGAATCGTCAGCGCGCACGGGCGGAGCCACCGCGATTGTCATTTTCGGTGTGCGGACCCTCGCGACGTGTCTAGTTTAAACCAGGCTTTACTTTGCATAGTGTGGGTGCTTGCATAACTTAGAGGGAGGGATTGTTCCTCTTTTTGACTTCGAGGCTCGAGATCGTGACATAATTTTGATCGATTTCGATTTAATATCGAAATCGACACCCCTAGTATTAATTAAAGAAAGCAGTCAAAGTTTGATTATCAATTTTAATAAATTATCACTTACAAAGCTATCAAAGCTGTCAAAGACCACAAATACAACTGTTCTGTATGAAAAACAAGTAGCAACTTTAAAAACTGGGCTTAACACTTCGTACACAAAAAAAAAACAGATAACCTCTCACGCCTGGAGCGCGGCGAAAGACGAGACAGAAATCCTTGCCTTTGATGGACGTAACGTTTATTTATATCACATATAGCGCAGATAGCGCATGTAGAACATGTAAACACACGGACACATGTACGACTCAGACAACGACGAGCACAAGACACTGCGCGAACGCACATTAAGTAGACAAACCACATAAACCCCACGTGATGACGAGATGAGCCAAAGGTGAGACGGATTAGCACAAGACGCACCCGCACCCATGGAGATCCTATGTCCAGTTTTATTTTAATTAATTTATTTATTTATTAATTTATTTTTGGATTATCTTATAGTGAATTAATTGGTGTGCCAGGCACTTAGACGTTAGTGGTAAATTGTTCCATATCTCCTCCTAGTCTGTTTCAACACCCAATACCTTAAGCTCCCTATCCCATATTGACATAACAGAAAGTGGTTTCATGGAGTTCCTTATCAGAAGGTTGTAAAGTTTTGTTACCAAGCCTCGTGAGGGGCTACTAGGACAGATATGATTAGATAGGGGATGTGACTGTAATGAGTGCCAGGGCACTCCATACACCTTCATCGAAGATCTGAGCTGGAGGTAAAGAAAGTAAGATGAGCCTGATCATACTGGTGTTGAAGGTCTTGGAATGTGTGCAGTGTGCCATTATCGTAAATGTCATTAGCTGTGTGGATGCCTTTGGATGACCATATAGGAGACATAAAAGGTTGTTTGCCTGATGTTAAACAAGGGTTGTTCCATAAGGGAGAGGACTTGTTAGCTTGAATGGACCACCCAGTATCCATTCAGCATCGTGCCAAGCTATCAGGGTAGAGGTGAGAATAGTACCAAGTATCGGTGCACTTTTTCACCCTATCTGTATTAAAGGCACATCTCTGAGTTGGTTAGGATAGGTCAACCTAGCTTCTATTGGACGCCACGGAATGTGTGATTCTGGATCCATCCAAATATATATAGATCAGATCTGAAAGGCGAGAAAGTAGAGTTTTAAACCAGGGAGGGCAAGTCCACCTGCTTCTTTAGGCCGTTGTAGTGTTGAGAGGTGGATCCTGGCCCTTTTGCCCGCCCAGATAAACTTAGAAAATTGCGAGTGTGCGTTTCTAAAGAGGTTTGGAGGTGGCTGCATGGGCAACATAAAAAATAGGAAGTTAAAGCGTGGCAGAATGTTAATTTTTAAGATAGTGACTCTTGCTTGCATCGAGATTTTTAGCGAGCTCCATCTTTGAAGATCTGCAGTTCTGGAATAAATGAAGGTAAAGACAACTTGTCTTTTGAAGGACTAATTGGCATTAATGAAGATTTTGCCCAGTTAATTTTATAACCAGACAGATCATGAAATTTATTGTAATACAATAAATTGAAATAATTGTAATACATGGGGGACTGTTTTATTTAGATTTGAGAGATAAAGAAGGATGTCATCAGCAAATAATGAGATGTGGTGAGAGGTGTCTAACAATGTAATTGGGGAGATAGATTGGCTGAGCCTGACTGACTGTGCAAGGGGTTCTAGAGAGAGTGTGAACAGTAAGGAGGAGAGCGGACACCCTTGCTTGGTACCTCGCTGAAGTTCAAAAGGCTGGGATTTGCAGTAACCTGTCGACAAAGAGGCAATCGGAGAGCAATAGAGAACTTTGACCATCCCTATAAAAGTTGTTCCAAAACCATAGTGCTCCAGAAGTAACCATAGGCAGTCCCAACGCAGATGGTCGAACGCTTTGAAAGCATCTAGTGAGAACACAGCAGTGGATTCCTGGGAGGAATCAGCTAGATCAATTATATGAAGTAATCTTCTTAGGTTGTCAGATGCCATCCTCACTTTGATGAAACCTGTTTGGTCATGATGAACAAGTTTATTTACTAGGGGTTCTATTCTTGTGACCAGTGCTTTTGCAAAGATTTTTACATCAGCGCAAATTAGTGAGATGGGTCTGAAGCTGGAGCAATCCAGAGGGTCTTTGTTTTTTTTAACCCCTTTGTGCAGCTACATTCCAGCGGCCATTTTTAAAATTGCTCAGATGCCCGACATAGTCCACTATAAAACTAGATATCTCAAGTTGTACATATATGAAAATGATCATTCATGGCTCAAACTGAAGTAGACAGTTGGGGGAACATATTGATACACTTCAATATCATATTCCTTGGTTTGTTTTATTTTTGAGCCTCTATTGCACATGCAAATATGCCAGGAATGTCAGAAATGCACACTTGAACTTGAGCATCACAAGCATGTATATTCACATAGTTATTCAATACGGTCTATAAATTTGCAATATATTCCGCTATGGTCTTTTCTAATCACACAGAAAAAATGAAGCAAATCCATGCAAGCATTGCAAAGTTATTCCACTTTGTTCCAAGAAATGTCAAGTTCACCACACCCTGTCTAAATATGCCACACCCGATACACACCCTTAGCCAACCAAGCTAACATGCGGGTGTACCGTCTCACTTCCGGGTTGGCGAAAATTCCGAAAATTGCTCATATATTCCATACAAAGTAATCCTTTTATGTTCGAAAGTATCCGCAATCGGAATAAAAACGAACAAAATAATCCACGGCTGCTTCAGTTTTGCTGAACAGTGTGTTCTGGGGAGCTTAGCTTAGGTTAGCAAAGGTTAGCTTATGTTGCTATGCTAGCAGACCAACATTGGAAATGAACGGCGACTTTCCGAGGGTTAGGGTTAGTAAAAATATAATTGACCAATCATGGCAAATGAGGGCTGGTTAGCTTCAGAAGGAAGTAAACTATTGGTTAGAACAGCTTTCAATCACTTCTAATGGCGCATTTCCACTAGGGCCTACTTGGCGCGGTATGGTTTGATTCGCGACGGTTTGTGAATGTTTCCATTATTACCAGGTCCCAGTTAGCCGGCCCCTTCGGGTACTATTTTCGTACCGACTCGCTCGAGGTTCTAACCATTCTGAAGTGGTACAGTTCTGTGACGTGGAAGAACAGCATGACACTGATTGGCCAGGGAGTGTCGTCACAGGTTGCGTCAGGAGAGCGACTCCTCCGCTATGCTATGGACTCCTCAGCCATTTTTAAAACCCAAAGAGCGAAGTCTGTTCCCTGGTCAAACGCCGAGGTACAAACCTTTCTGTTAATAATCAGCGATCAAAAAATCCAGGGCGAACTGGACGGGGCCACTAGAAATGTAAAGGTTTTTAGCGAGGTTTCCGCGCTAATGGCCACTCATGGCTACCAGCGGTCCGTTCAGCAGTGCCGGTCGGTCTAAGCTAAAAAAGCTTAAAAGCCATTACCGGGCGGTGAAGGACCATAACGGACGCAGCGGAGCAAAACCGCAAAAACTGGAAATGGTTCCAGCAAATGGATGCCATATACGGTCACCGGCCAGCCAGTAACGGAAGAGAAAACGTGCTGGACAGACACGGCAATGTTGGTGCTGGAGGCCACAGAGAATGGTGAGTGTATTGTGATTTCACAGTTTTACTAGGCTCGTAAAAGATGTAATATGAACGTAATATGAACGCATCTATTGTAAACGCAGGAATTTAGAGCTGTGTTTGTAGTTAATGTTACCACCGCAGTCACTACTGTACAATAGCTAGCTCTTAGCCTTGCTAGTTAGCTGTAGCCATAAACAAAGCATGAGCAGCGATGACGTGCTACACATTTTGTGCAGTTACGCTATATTGTTGTTGCTTTCACGGGAATGCTTGTGTTTAATATTTGTTATTTTTTACGTTCAAGATTCCCCTTCCACTGACGAGGCGAGCGGAGTTGGTGGAAAATGTTTTCTTCAACCGGGCTTTTCTCGGGGTGCTTGGCGAACTTGTGAACACCATGCGAGACAGACACCAGTAAAAGCACACAAAATGTTGCTTGTAGTACTATAAATATTTATTTCATATAAAGCTATACGTTATTTTTAGGTAATTTGCTTTTTGCACTTTTTTAAACTATAACTATATTATTTACATATGTTGTACTTTAAATATCTATATTTCATAATAAAGTTTGATTTCATTTGATTGTATGACTGATGCTTTTTATGCAGGGTGTGTTCAGCCTGTTTGAGTAATACCAAATTATTATCAATAATTAGAGCAACCACATACAATAATGAAGATAAAGATAAATAAGATACAATAATGCTATGTGTTAAGGGGCATTGACCGGTGTTGTGGTCGCATACAAATGATGTCACGGCACTACAACTCACGCGCCAACAGCGACTCCACCCACATTGTGGTGGTCCACCATTGTAATGGAAACACACCGCGACCGTACCGTTCCGTTGCGAATCGATCCGTATCAAACCGTACCGCGCCAAGCAGACCCTAGTGGAAATGCGCCATAAGACTCCAGCTTGTCTCTGTGGGCTTATAGGTTCACCCTCCCCCCCCCCCCCCCCCCCCCCCGCCCCTTCGCACCTCGCCGGGGGAGAGGTTGTAAAATCTGTCATTCAAAGTCACTACCCCCCTTCTGACCAATAAAGACCACTCAAGTCAAAGCAGAACCCCTTCAGCTTTGTAATAAGAGGACAAATCAGCTTTCAAAACGCTTCGGTGACGCTTAGGGGGCAGATTTGTCGGAGCGTCTCATTCAGGAAGTGGATTACGCAAAATTTTGCAGTGAGGTGAGCAAGCTTTTTAAGGCATTTATCCACAACGGATATACGATGTTAAGGTCTTAAATTAAAGCCTTATTAGTACACGATTTTTAGGTGACAAAACATGAAGTCATTTTACTTCGTATACTTTTTAAAAGGACAATTTAAATGGCGAGTCAAGTTGCACGTGTAAACCACATGTTGTAAACACGGTGTGTCCAGAAAGGGATTTCTTGAAAACAGTTGCTTGTAGATGGCTGAAAATCGGTATGCAGGATGTTATACTAGTTAAAAAAAAAATACAATCAGTGTGTTGTGTTTGCGTTTTAAGAATTTTCGACGATATTAATTATTTTGTGTGGATAAACAGATTTTGCCCGGCGACGGGATCGCTAGGGGGCGCAAATTGTCAAAGAGGTTAAGTAGTAATGTAATAATGGCTAATTTCTGGTCCCTGTGAGTAGATCCTTCTTTGATGGCAAAGTTAATAGAGTCCAGTATCAATGGGCCTACAATATTCCAGACTGCTAGATACAAATCTGGTGGAATGCCATCCATGCCTGGCGATTTCCTCCTCTGAAGCGATCTCACTGCCTCATGTAGCTCGAATAGTGGTTTTTCCAGACTTGCTCTATCTGAATCATTTAATGTAGGTAGATGAAGATTATTCAAAAAAGTCTTGCACAACATTTTGTCTAGTGTAGACTCTGATGAGTATAGTTTGGTGTAGAAAGATTTAAATGTATTGTTGATGGCTATGGGATCTGTAGTTATCTCACCTTTTGCTGTTCGGATTACATCAATACATGAGTTAGATTCGTTTTCTTTTAGTCTCAATGCAAGTAAGTGGCTGGGCCTATCCCCCTGATAATAATATTTTTGTCTAGTCCTGTGTACAGCAAACGCTGCTTTGGATGAGGAATGTCTATTATATTCACCCCATAAGGCAGACAAAGAAATGTTTACATTCTCACTGTGTGATTCAGATGGCTGTTTTTCTAGAGTTTTGATTTCAGATTCCAGTTGTGACATCCTTTTAGCACTCTGTGATTTTAATTTAGAGGAGAATGCAATGCAAAACCCTCTTATGCAACATTTTGTGGTCTCCCACAATATTTGTGAATTACAGCATTCAGTCTGATTGAAAATTGAAACTAAGAAATTCTTGTAACTGAATTTGAAGGTTCTCAATAAATTCATTATTGAATAATAAAGAGTTGTTGAAACACCACCGGCGGAATTTAGAGGGCGCTGAAGATGGCTTGATACAACACCGGAGCGGGGAGTGATCAGATATTAATCTGGGTAATATATCCGCCTCACAGATCTGATCAAGTGAGCTAGAACTAGCTAATATGTAATCAATCCGAGATAGCGTTTGTGACAGTCGAGTATAAGCTGTAGGCTTTGACGTTGGTGTTTCTAGTTCGCCAGACATCTGTCAGATTTAACTCTGTAAGGAAGTGATTAAGGGCGACAGTGGAGGGCGGAAAACGATTGGAAGCTGGTGACCTGTCCAGTAAAGGGTTAACAGTGGCATTTAAATCACCTCCAATAAGTAAACTACAGTCTACGAAGGAGAGTAGGGTATTTGATATACTGTTGAGAAAATCAGCATTAGGAAAGTAAATTGATGCAAGAGGAGTTTTTCTGCCGCTGCCGCTGATGATAGCATAAGCAAAGCGGCCGCTTGTGTCCTTACCAGTTAAGTGCACTGTTAGCTGAGTAGACCTTCTAACCAATATCACAACACCCTTGGATTTACTACTGGCGCAGGAAAATGCTATAATTTTGTATCGTTTATTTTGGAAACGAACATCCTCTTGTTTTAGATGGGATTCTTGAATAAGGGCAACATCTGCATTGTTTTGATGCATGAACTGAAGGCATCACGTCCGTTTAATGGGACTGTTTAAGCCACGCACATTCCAGCTAAAGATGTTCAGATCAACCATAGTCAAGATGTGTCCGTGTAGTGGATTACGCAATGCCACAACAAAATGTTGCCATGCCAGAAAAGCTCACGGCGATTAAACAGCTCATGATGTCCTGCACGAAAAACTAAAAACCAATACATGTGATCAGCCAAAGAACATAAAAATAGGACTAGCAACGAAGTTATGTACACAAAAAGAGAAAACCGCAAGGGAATATATATCCGTTTGGTTTGATGATGGGGGATAACAAAAGACGTGACTCTCATATAGCGATGCGCTGTCCCCCTGTGACTCGCATTACAGATAACAGATGGCAAACATATCAAAATAAAGTGGTGGTCTAAAAGGAAATCTGACGGATTGGAAGTCAATAAACTGAAACGTTGTGAAGTTGGGCGTGGAATTAGTTGAATTGTCTGATATTCACAGATTTTCTCGGCGTTGACCATGGACTTATAACGGCTTTGGCATACCTGAATGTCAGTTTGCGTCAAGGCAGATGGGAAAGAGCTCGTTTAGGGGGTGAGGTCTTGTGAGGTCGGTTGTGGAGATGTGATGTCCATGTTGTCTTCAAGTGCAGGGCTATCGATCTCGTCAGGTAGGACGTGTGGGACGTTGGTAGTTTCTGATGATCCAAGCGATTGTAGAAACCGCTCGGCCTCTTCTGGAGAGTGGAATTCTAGCTATCGACGGCGGTGGGTCACTTTAAGTACGGCTGGGAAGCATAGAAAACACTGTACTCCCTTGGCAGTAAGTTTTTCTTGATGTCGGAGAATGCTTTTCTTTTCTTTGATGTTTCCAGGCTGTAGTCAGGATAAAAGCTGATCTTGCTGTTGCCGTGTTTAATGGACTCAGTATCTCGCGCACCTTGTAGGATTAGCTGCATGTCCCGGTAGTCCAGGAGTTTGAAGATTAGCGTGCGAGGTTTGTCGCTTTTGCCATTGCGTGAATAGACCTGGTGTGCTCTCTCAATCCTCACTGACGAGTGACTTAGTGATGTGAGCCATTTTGGAATGTTAGTCTCTAGAATAAAGATAGCGTTGCTTCTTTCTGCGCCCTCCGGCAGACCAACAAGGCGGAGATTCGATCGGCGGCTTTGGTCTTCCATGTCAGCTAGCTTAGAGGAGACTTCGGCTACGGTTGCTTGCAGAGCCCGCACGGTTGCTTTGTCAGAGCGAGCTGAGGCTTGAATGTTGTCACACCTCGATTCCAGTTGTTTTATGGATTGTCCTTGCTGATCAAACTGACCACTCAACTCAGTTTTCTGGAGTTGAGTCTGTAGTTCGATTATTTGCGGCTTCAAGATGCTTTCTATGGCTTCTCCGACAGACGCCTTGACTAACTCTTGCAGCTCTAGCCTTTGTTCACTAAGGGTTAGCTTAGCTGTTGCTAACATGGCCTCGTCTAGTTGTGCGTTCGGCATCGCCAGAGTTTCTTTGAACTTTTTTTTTTTTAGTTGGTGAGCGTTCTTTTTCCCGCGATTGAAACGTCTGCCTTGACATTACGGACAGATTGGTACTATCAACTCTTGTTTGCTATCGTAATAATATGAAATAAGGTGGATTGCAAGCAGAGCTCAGGTTTTAGCCTTGCGTCGCCATTTGTAGGTCACGTCACTCGCTACGTTGTAGGTTTGATGCAGAGGAAAAAGTTATCCTTAATTTAGCTGAAAAAACAAGGTGTATTTTGGATGTAAAATCAGTCCGTCGGGTTCTAAGGGAAAGATGTATACTCTACAAAGCTTTTATACTTGAAGAGACTGTGACTATTTTCAATAGCAATATTCTTTTGTATCTGTGGAGGAGGTGAGGTAGAATACTCCTGCCAGACTCATCTCTCTCCAGCTGACTTAATGTACTGCCTTTTGAAGCTGTGTCAGCAGATGCCACACACTCAGCCAACCGTCCTCTCTGCCGTCCAACAGAGTATCTCACATTATCTCCCTTGCTGCCACTTCATCAAGTTGAATCAGCTGTCGTCGAATTACCGCGGTCGAGGAAGAGCCAATTCCACAACAATGGCTCCAAATCTCGCCGTGAGCACGAGAGGGATAATGCGGGGAATGGTGTTAACATTTCGGCCAGATCTGGCCTTTAGAGCCGGAGGCATGCAAATTGATGTTATATATTCCATATTCTCCCAGTGCAAATGAAGTAAAGGTCGATTTCTGAGCTGTGAGGGAACCTGTGTAATTGCAGTTGAAAACGCGTGACATTTGAAACAGCTTTGGATCTACTTAGCAGTGGAAAAATGTGCCCACTATAGCTCCCTCTAATTGCCACAAATTTCTACTTTACTGAATTGACTAGCCTCTACAAACTAACAAGGATGCAACAAAACGTTATTTTCACTTTTTAATTCAGAGACTGTGTGTAATTGTGTGTGTGTGTAATTGAGTGTGTGGCTGACATGTCTCCAAAGAAAGTCTTGCTTTCATGTCTAATTATAATTTAGTGTGCCAATTCAAAGTGAAAATAAAGAAAATGCTGACTCTACATTACATATCGAGTGGGCGCATACAATGAACATAAACACAATTTGATGGTGAATCTTCTGTTCACACTGTCATCACAAGCGGCAGGTAAGTGCTGGGGCTTTAGCTGAACACCTGTGGGCCCTCGGGATAATGAGCTTATGCAGTCAGACTGCTTGGACCTTTTCCTTTTGGAGGAGGATGGGTGTTAGCATGTAGTGTTAGGAGAAGTGTTACTTTTAGGGGTAGATGTAGCATTGTGTTAGGAATAGTGTTAGTTTTAGGGGTAGTGATAATTTTATGGGTAGTTTTAGGAGTAGTGTTAGTTAGGGATGCACCGATTCACATTTTTCACTTCCGATACCGATTCATATATCTGAGGCTTAGTATCAGCCGATACCGATCCGATCTGATGGAGTAAAACAGTGCTGAATCTACTTAAAACATTTTTTTTTTTACACAGACATACGAATTACAAGTTTATTGAAAACTCTGCACCAGTATAGCACACCTAATAACATGTAAAAACAACACAACCTGCATTTGTTCAGTCAGTGCAATTATGAATATAACATTGAATGTAAAATAAATAATACCAAAGAATCTGAAACTGACAAAAACAATAGGTTCACTTTGGTCAAACATGAAATAAATTAACTGCAAGAAACCTTTGAAATGGTTTAAGAAATCTAAATAATTTAAAATTAATAAGGAGATTAAATAAGAGAAACAGCAATACCTATGCGGCTAGTTTGCTAGCGCAGACATCACGCAGAGCACAAAGCATGTAACGGCCAGAAATATGTGTACTGTCTCTTTAAGGGAGCGAGTTGAGCGTGCGTATGGAATATTGTTGTTTTTTTTTAGCTTTTTGCCGTAGACAGACTCAGACCACTGCTCTTTATTTTATCTTTATTTTATTTCTGTAAGTAACGCATTCATTGAGCTTTGGACAACTCACCAGTTCATGTATGAACAGTCAAGTAGTGCTGGAGCCCAGGTTTATTTAGGTCAACCAGCAAATAAACTGACTAAGTGGAATACCACCAGCGTGAGTACGAGTCAACGATTCACCTCTCCTCTGTGTGCTTCGTGTTTCACTCGCCCATTAACTGTCCAAGTTCACTTCTATACGGGACAGAGTGGATATTTAAGGTTGAACTAACTCCGAAAAGCATTACAAGCATAGAATTAGACTGAATAGATCTGTTTTTATGGATCGATCACATTGTCACCGATACCTGATCTAGAATTTTTCCAATATCGGGACCGATACAGATATTAATATCGGAATCGGTGCATCCCTAGTGTTAGTTTTATGTGTAGTGTCAGCATTAAGTATCAGGAATAGTGTTCGTTTTAAGGATAGTGTATTAATTTAAGGGTAACATTAGTATGAAGTGAATTATTGGTATGGCTTAGTCCTGGGTTGTCAGCTGTCAATCAATGATGTGGAGTGTGTGTTAAGATATCTGTCTTACAAATGTGCTATTCTTTTTGTAGTGTGAACTATAATTGGAGATCAACTACCACAAGTACAATTATCGTTTCAGAATAATGAGTTCGAATAGTTTTTCCATAGATTCATTCAAGAATAAGGCACTCATACACCAGGACTAGGGTTAGGAAGAGATGAAACATCTAAAAGACATTGCCTCTTGGATGGCAGCTCACCACCTAAAGCTTAACCCAAGCAAGACAGAGATGCTGTACATCCCTGCAAGAGCCAGTCCTCATCGTGATCTCTCTATCTCATTCGAGAACACTGTGATCACTCCATCCATGGAAGAGTGTAGCCTTGGTGTAGTTGTCGACAATCAACTCTCCTTCACGGCCCACGTTGCTAACACAACACGATCATGCAGATTCGCCCTTCACAACATTCAGAGGATTCAGCCATTTCTCTCTAGGGAGGCCACTCAGGTCCTTGTCCAGTCCCTTGTCATCTCAAGACTGGACTACTGCAACTCCCTCCCTCGGCTGGTCTTCAACCTTCCCAAGTTCAGCCATGTCACTCCCTTGCTGTGCTCCCTCCACTGGCTTCCAGTAGCTGCCCACATCAAATATAAAAACCTGGTGCTGGCCTACAAAGCAAAGAATGGTCCAGCTCCTCCTTACTTGATGGCCATGGTAAAACCCAGCATAAGAAGCATACCTAGAGCCCTCCGCGCCTCAAGTATGACTCGTCTTGAGCCTCCATCATCCAGGACACATGGGAGACAAGCATCCAGACTTTTCTCTGTTCTGGCTCCAAGGTGGTGGAATGAACTTCCCTTGTGTGTTCGAACATCGGAGTCACTTGCTGTCTTCAGACGCCGACTGAAGACCCACCTCTTTCAAGTGCACTTTACGTAATTATGCTTCGTCTATTGTGCTTTATCGTCTCTTTCCTCAGGTGTTTGTTACAGGTATTACTTACTGTCTTTTTTTCAGGTATTGTGCATAATTGGGTTATAGGAATTTCTTACTGTCTTTTCCTCAGGTGATGTGTATATTCAGGTATAATAATGACTTGGCATAATTGTTAGGTATCATATGACTTTCGTCTAGTGGTTTTTCCAGCTTAGAGTACCTTGTGTCCAGGACTATCTATACTACCTTGGAGATTCTAAGCAACTACGTAGCACTTTTGTAAGTCGCTCTGGATAAGAGCGTCTGCTAAATTCCATAAATGTAAATGTAAATGAAACGAGATAATTATTTTCCTACCTCACTCGAGACAGCCCTGAGACTACATGGCCAGCCGGGTCTCTGATCTCTGAATTGTGATCTATGAAATGCTCTAAAAGCTGGGGAATGGCCCTAATGCTCGCCAGTCTCTGGCGCCAATGGGGTTATGCGGTCAATGGAGGGGAACACACTTAAATCACCATGGCGATCTAGTTTTAAGGGAGTGTCGCTTGGTCGCCCCGTCTGTCACTCTTTCCAGCCAGACTGGATTACCCAGCAAGCCCCAGGGTGGTCAGGTGCCTTTCATGTTGGTACCACCTGCGAAGTAACAATAGTGAGATCCAGAGAGCAGAGAAACCGCATGCAGATGTGACTTAATTACGGGTCAGATCACCACGGCATCCGCAGTCTCTTCCAGCTGAGCGCCGCTCTTGAAACAAAACGTCCGCCATTGCTCAAACTCATCCAATTTTTGCTATCCCGTTATTCCATTATCCCTCTCCACCACTGTGCACCACACTCTGTGGTTTGTGTAATGGTGTTAATGGTGTTAATAAAGGACACCTGTTTTGTAAATGTTGTTATTATTATATTACTTGTAGTTATTTACCT
Organism: Brachyhypopomus gauderio; assembly: GCF_052324685.1. Lineage (NCBI taxonomy): Eukaryota > Metazoa > Chordata > Actinopteri > Gymnotiformes > Hypopomidae > Brachyhypopomus > Brachyhypopomus gauderio. The sequence goes on along the minus strand of NW_027506873.1, from coordinate 707,772 downwards.
GGAGATATTCACAGGTGATGTGTCAGTAGACATAGCATAGTTTGTTTTCCTCCACTTGCTGCTCAGAAGCTGTGATGGGTGTAGTGTGTTGAACCTCTGCATTGACATCGCCGCAGGTGAGGATGGGGGTGTGGTTTGGAGTTGTGAGTGAGGGTGGGGGCGTAGTCTGGAGTTGAGGATGGGGGTGTGGTTTAGAGGTGCAGGTGAGGGTGGCGGTGTGGTCTGCAGTTGAGGGTGAGGGTGGAGGTGTGGTCTAGAGGTGCAGGTGAGGGTGGAGGTGTGGTCTAGAGGTGCAGGTGAGGGTGGTGGTGTGGTCTGCAGGTGAGGGTGTAGGTGGAGGTGTGGTCGGGACTTGCTGGTGAGGGTGTAGGTGGAGGTGTGGTCAGGGCTTGCTGGTGAGGCTGTGGGTGTGGACTGCAGATGTGCATGTGGGCAGGGGGGGGTGTGGTCTGATCTGTTAGACCCCTCCATAGGTCACAGGCATGAGTCATCCAATTTAGGGTTAGGGTTATTCTGACCTGTTAGGCCCCTTCACAGGCCATGAGCATGATTCACCCAATCCCACCTGCTCAGTAATGGACTCATCCCATCTCTGCTTTCCCTCATGTGTCCACCTCTAAACGGGAGGCAACACATCCCACATGCTCTGGGGACACCAGCACCATGGAGCAGGAATGATTTAGCAGACGTGCCGGCTCCTCTCCAGCTGATAGACCGAAGACCTCTGGTAAATCTGGAGCTGTCTGAGTCCCTGGAGGGTTGTCTGGAGCGTGTCTCCAGGTTGGGCGTCTCCAACACACACAGCGATGTCATTGCATTTACCAAGGGCTCCTTCCATCCTGCGTCATGATTACATACTGTCTCTGGTTTTTCACCACATAACAATAGACTTAATATGTGTTGCCAGAGGACGCCAGTGTGTACTGAAGTGCTCTCCTCAGACCTGACTGACCGGGCGCAAAGCTATAATGGACAAACAAAACAGTTACAGATTCGTTGCCAGCAGTAAATTTAGTTTTTGGCTTTTGTGTAATCAAAGTCCTCTGCAGACTTCACGCAATAACTAACAACAGGTTTCCAAGCCATTGCTGTGTGCTCAAAATACAGTGGCATAATCAAATCACATCCAGATATATTGGATGTGAAGACTGAGTTTATATTTGCATTTTTTTACTCTTTCTTTTTAACTTTATACTTTTTATAGGCTTTGCTGCAGCCTCTGTTTCTCTTTGGCTGACACGTTTGTGTTTCTGTAATTTTAACTTTACAGCGGCCAATAAAATGAAACCACAGGCAAACACTTTTTCCTGTCACGCCCTTTAATTTTGCATATGGAATCATCAGTATTCAGCCTGGCATTATGGTATATTAAACTGTGAAGAGTACAGAAAGCTAGTGGACTGTAGGCTGTTACTTATTGTCAGAAAAGGACATTAGCAGAGCTACGGTGAGCTCTAAACCCCACACCACTGGCTAGGAGTGTGAGGGGGAGAGACGTGACTGTGGCAGCTGGTCCACCAGCTCCCTGCTGTGCTTCAAGCTCTAGCAGAAAGAGCTGAAGTGTTCATTGGTTCAGCCCATAGTGACTTGGGATAGGTTGGCTTGCACCGATGCCCAGCAATGACCTTCATCTAGGAAATGTGTCAGCCTGCATCTCCAGCCCCTTCTCCCCTCCTCCCCACCCTCCGCCGGCCCTCAGCCCCGCCTACCTCCCCTTCCCCTAGCCTTGATTATGCATTCCCAAGCGCAATTATGTAGGTAGCTGTCACTTCTCTACCCACTGCCCTCCCTTCTCTCTCTCCCCCTCTCCCCCCTCTCTGGTTGTCTCTCACTTCTCTCTCTCTCTCTCTCTCTCCCCTCTCTAGTTGCCTCTCTCTCTGTCTCTCTCTCACTTCTCTCTCTCTCTCCCCCCTCTGGTTGTCTCTCTCTCACTTCTCTCTCTCCCCCACTCTCTGGTTGTCTCTCTCTCTGTCTCTCTCTCTGTGCCTTTTCAATGACTACTGGAGGGAGGTGCTCGGCGAGCTGTCCTGCAGCAAGGTGACATAGCACAGAGGAGCCTCCTGCCAAGCTAACAGCTCTGCACGGTACGTGGAGCTTTAACGGGCCTGCACCTGAGCTCCCAGACACCAGGAGGGCGGCTGACTCGTCTTGACCCCGAGACCCCAGAACTCGGCGTTAGCTGGTGCGTGCGTGTGCCGGAGCACGTACTCGACGAGCCCTCGGGCAGTGAGTGTTTGCTTGCTTTAAGCCCCGCTGCATTTGGCTGGGTTTCTTTTCAACCTACACCGGGAGGTGTGCCAGCATAACACAGCTTCCCCGATGTCCCAGCACACACACTCTCCGTACGGAACACACACACTCTCCGTAGGGGAACACACACACTCTCCATACGGAACACACACACTCTCCGTTGGGAAACACACACTCTCCGTACGGGAACACACACACTCTCCGTACGGGAACACACACACTCTCCGTACGGAACACACACACTCTCCGTACGGAACACACACACTCTCCGTACGGGAACACACACACTCTTGATGAATGACTTTTTATAAAGCAAAACAGAGTTACTTGCCTGGATCCATCTTTCCCCTGGTTGCCATGCCAGGTATTGTTACATGTAATTGCCTGAAGCACTTGTTGTGTGTGATGGAACTCTTGTGGGGGTGTGAACTTGTGCCAGCCTCATTTCATCCTCCACTGCCTCCCATGCGCTGGACCCCAGATAGGGGTACGGACGCTCTTTAGTGTAGTTGAAGGTTCCATCATCCAGGGCTATGTACCTTGGCTACTGTACACACACAAACTACACACACATACACACACACAGTGATGGCTTAGTTACCTTGAAAAAGTAATCCGATTACTGATTACCGATTACTGACTACTCCTTTAAAAAGTAACTTAGTTACGTTACTGATTACTTGATTTTAAAAGTAACTACGTTAGATTACAAGTTACTTTAGTAGTTACATTCAGCAGCAAAATGAATTTTTCCAATACTCACTTTATTGGAAGTGCATTTTTAACAGTAACAATGTATTGAAGCAGGTTCGAACCGAGGCAGAAACTGCTTAATCCAAAAAGCCTGAGGGGAACTTTATTGATAACGCAACCCTGGCGCGCGCAGGCTCCGCCCCCACCCCCCCCCCCCCCCCCCCCCCCCCCCCAGTGTCAGAGGAGTAGTAGTCGCTACAGTATCTCCTGACATTACGTTTGTGTAGCTGCGCAGTATTATTTGTAAATTTATTTGTAAACGTAATACAAGCGAACTGTTCAGTCAGACAGCTATTTGTTGTGAAACGAAATACCATTACAATTTCCAAGCATTTTAAAGTAGGCTACTGTAGCCAAAGTTCCAGCACTTTTCAAACGTGGACCACAAAGCAACATTAAAATTGTTCAGGTAAATGTTCCTTCCCCTGTTTTTGAGGGGTGTTTCTTTATACTACCACATATCGTTACGGACAACACTGCAAAAAATGACTTGTAAAACGAGCTCGCGATCTCACAGGGTCGCGCGCAGTGTGCGAGTCGAGTGCTACGGTCAGACGCAAAAGTAGAACTGAGCCAAGAAGAAAGCAAATATATATATTTACTAGGGAAAATAAAAATAGTAATGCAGTTATTTGGATAAGTAACTTTAATCTGATTACTGGACTGGAAATAGTAGCGCGTTATATTACTCATTACTGAATAAAGTGGTAAGATTAGAGTAACACGTTAGTAAGTAACGCATTACTGACATAACTGCACACACACACACACACACACACACACACACACACACACACACACACACACACACACACACACACACACACACACACACACACACCTACAGACACCTGCATCTAGCACACTGGCTACTGTACACACAGACACGTGCATACAGCACACACATACACGCACACATCCACACACATGCATCTCCAAGGCAACACTACCTCAGGGGTCCCCCACAGGTATTGGGGTAGTTGATGGGGGCTCTGAAATCCCACCCTGGCCATGCGGACTACACTAGCATGGGAATCAGACGGCCCCCTGGGTGGATCCTGCTGTCTGGATCTCGCTGTCTGGTACAGATGGATGGTACCGTGTCCCCCGTTCTCACTGTAATGAGCCACGCTTTCATGCCCAGTGTGATTTCTGCCTACAAACGATCAAATGAAATAGCAGGTGATGTCTACAGCATGTGTCCCTGTGCATATTTGCTACCTTGGCCTTTGATATAATCATATCGGCCAGCGTCTCCCAGCTGGTTTGGCTGGTTTGGACCATGGTGTTGGCCTGTTAGGTCGTTGGGGTCATGTGACTCGCTACCTCCATCTGGCTGTGCGACACACATGCCTGTCCGTTTTGGAAGGCTAACAAAGACAAGCACAACAAGATTAATGCATTTGATTTGCTTCCCACAGCAACCCAGATTAATATTCATGTAGATTAGCCTTGTTATTTTGGACCAAGCTTTCTTGCTAGGAACAGTTGGTGACTGTGGTTTCAATTAAGGCTCAGTGTTTGTCTTTTAATGCCTTAATCTCTCTGCGGGTGCACACTGAAGGCTTGCTACCTTTAACCTAATCAGTGAAGGTGACTGTACTATGAATCAAAATAAAAAAGCTAGGAGGTGCCTTATTTAACTGCAGTCTACAAAGGCCTTGATTTTGACATCTCGTCAAGTAAGTATATGGGTGGGTGTTGGGTTTCTATGAGGGTTGGGTTCTGCCTTGCCAAGCCATTTGGGGGCCCAACTCATTCAAGCAGAGCTAACATGGTTAGCTTTGAATATACATTGATGTCACTAGTTAGCATGCTGCCTTGCTCAAAGCTCAAACTGGCAAAATAAGCATTATGCAGTGTACCCCACGTAAGCATTGTGGAATTGAACAAACCCTTTAAACATAAAGCCAGGAGAGAATTAGCAGGTCTATATTGGAGCCAGCTGCATGTGTTGTGGATTAAAGTGTGTTTATCTGGCAATCTCCTGACAGATCTAAGCATCTGCATTCCAGGGAACCTGGAAACAGACCTGCTGGACAATGACCAACCCTAAGAAGAGCTTATAAACCCAAGACTTGCTTCTCACCGCTCCTGCCATCTGTCCACTCCAGCACCCCCCCCCCCTCCTCACACCTTCCACAAATCACTTGTTTACTGATTACCAGACATGGTGACATTAATTGTTGGTGGAGTTTTTAGCACCCCATGTTTTTCATTATCTCTCAGATGGTGCCTGCTGTTGTTTCTTAGCAGCAGACACCCCAAGCTCAAAGTGCCCTGTGTCCACCTGCAGCACTGAAGGCTAGCGTCATAGACACTGCTTCTGCGTCCATGTTGCCCCGCGGTTAGAGCTGAGGCAGCAGGCGGTTTGCGGGAAAAGGCATGGTGCCTGGTCTGGATACTCCTTGATAAATGTACCGGCGGGCTGTGGTCCGCAACACGGCAGCCATTAGAAAGGTGCACAGTGTTCGAGGGTTAAGGGCCTTCTTATAGATGGAGAGGGTTGTGTCTCGGAGGAGATGACAGCAGTTAGCCGTCTGCTGAACCCTCTTAGGGGTTAAAGGAGGAGGGGCATGTGTAATGTCGTATCAGTATGTAAGTGCACCTGCGTGGTTGAGAAGGCACCTCTGTCTGCATCACACTGCTGATACTGCAGTCTCAAACAGACTTTAAAAATTTAATACTCTCATTATGGCTTGATACAACGGTTATGTTTAATCAGAACATGAGGAAAAGCTGCCTCAAAAGAGAAAAAAAGATTGAAAAAAGATTTTTCATTGGGGGAAAAAATTTGAAGGTCAACAATCCATCGAATGTGAATGCTCCTTCGAGACACTCACACCGAGCTGAAACTGCATTAATGAAAACCTCTCGCTGTTCAAGACTGGCTTACCACACACTTGGCTGTGGTGACACAGGGATGTGATCAAAGATCTGTGGTTCTGAAAGATCACATGGGAAGGTGGGAAGGGCCTGTGCAGGTCCACCCGTATTGAACTGGGAGAGTTTACTGTCGTTCTCTGCCTGACATGCTTCCAGAGATTTTTAACCTGTGAGGAGCTGGAGACCAGAGTAGAGGATGTCCCTTTGTGTTTGTCTGTGTGTGTCTCTGTGTGTGTGTGTCTGTGCGTGAGTTTGTGTGTGTAGTGAAATGCAGTGAAATAAACTGAATATGTTGGTGTTGGTCTTAGAAAAATCATCCCATTTACCAGTTGTGGAACTCCTTCACATTTTGAATATATACTAAAATTCCTTGCTCACGCACACCCACAGACTCAAAAGTGAATGTTTTTTCCAGCACGGGTTGCAAATTTTGACTGTGGATATTTTGTCTCTCCAGCTCTCAGAGATTTGTGCACAGTCGCCATCTGGCCTTGATTAATGTAAGTAACGATCACTAATTGAGGCATCTGCTAATTCACCTAGACCCTGGTGTGCCTTCGTCCCGTCTTCCAGCCATCCACCAGCCCTGCGTGACATACTGATTTTTTTTCCTGAGCAGGAACCGCAGCATGTTCAATTGATTACCTCATTAAGATGATGGCTCTCACCCTGCTGGCTCTACATATAGACCTGTGTCTCGACGGTGTAGTTCAGAGAGAACTACCCACACCGCCATCGTCAGAGATAAAGCCACATGCTCCAGGCGAAAAAGCAGTCTTTATGATGAAAATTACAGTCAACTTTCATCCGGGATGCTTTGGGGTGCCGTGCTGTCTGGTTTCAACGTCAGAGAAGGTACAGTCCCCTCACACGGACCACCATGTGCGTTGGCAGCCGCAGGCCGTGAATGTGAAGTGTGTGTATTGATTATGGCTCTGGAGTGTGACCTTTTTCCACGCACCGCTCCGCGGTTTGGCGTTGATCGCTGATCGATGGCACCCGGCAGGCTGGGGAGGGGGCATGATCTGTGCTGCTGAAGCCCATACCACCCGACAACGTCACCAAGAGACGTGTTTGGCCATGTCTAGGGGGGTTTTCCACTCAAACCCACCATACTAGTCAGTTCAAGTCTATGGTGAGGAAAAGCACACATAGACAGGGAGCCCTTTAAACACCCTCTTAAAAGCACTTTTATTAGGGGACTAATTGTGATCCCTCCACAAGCTCCACCCATCTGCTTTAAGCGAGATGGTAATGGAGGTGCCATGCTGCTCTTCCCCCGGAGGATTGTGGGGTTTGTCTGCGAGTCATCGTCTTGTCACACACTGTGAGGGACTGTCTGCTGTATCCACTACAAGCCCAGCAGGTGAGCTCCACCCATTGGGGGTGGGGAACCAGACATCTCCTGATGAATGTTGCTAGGCAGCCTGTAACCTAGGTGGCGTGATGTGGATCTGAGGGCTGGGGATGTTAACTGTGAATACGCATGTGTGCCGCTGGGGGTAGTTGGGTATTTGGGAGTAGATAGGTTTTGGAGGGAACACGAGTGCAACAGTAGTGATTGTTTGCAAGGTGCATTTGACGGAGTAAGGTTTGAAGTTCATTTAAAACGTGTGTCGTCTTTTAAACCAACATTGGTAGCAGAGGATGGCTGCACACAGCTACAAAGTTCCGCCTCCATTTGATGAAAACAAGTCGGATTATGAAAGTTGGAAGAATGAAATTAAGATCTGGAAGCTAGTTACCGAGTTGGACCAGAGGAAACAGGCACTAGCAGTAGCCCTGTCTCTAACTGGAAGAGCGAGGACTACAGCACTGGAAATATCCGCGGATGATTTCAACAAAGATAATGGATTAACAATGCTTTTGCAGAAATTGGACATTGTGTATTTGAAAGAGGAAAAAGACCGCCAGTACGATGCTTACACGGAGTTCGACAAAAGGGAGAGCAACGTTACCATGATGGATTACATTGTTGAATTCGAACGGGTGTACAACAAAATGAGTAAGTTGAAAATGCGACTACCCGATGCTGTTCTCGCATTTAAATGACTTGATACCGCTGGACTTACAGTTAAAGACAAACAATTGGCGCTTACCGCTTGCTTCGACGTAACATTCAGTAGCATGAAATCAGCCTTGAAAAGGATATTTGGCAATAATTCACCGCCAAATGATGCTAGTGCATCAAGTGATCCTGACTGTGCGTATTTCACAAGATTTAATGAAAAAAGGGCAAGTCAAGTTCTCTAAGTCAATTTCCTGTGTCACCTGGGTCAAACCCATTAGACAAATATGGAAGAAGATTGCGTTGTGCTATATGTCAGAGTACTTACCACTGGGCAAAGCACTGGCCTCACAAAAACGAACAGGCAAAATTAACAAAAAATGTTGAGAGCCACACAGAAGATACTGATGAGTGTCACATAAATTTGCTGTCAAAGGAAACATTGTCTGAAAAAAAGATATTCATGGTGGAGGCTTTAGGATCAGCTGTCATTGACACTGCCTGCACCAGAACGGTTTGTGGAGAAAAATGGCTTGACAACTATGTTAATGGACTGAAGCAGAGCGAGCTCGAGACCCAAACCAGTGCCAAACCATTCCGATTTAGAGATGGTAGACTTGTTCATTCCACAAAACGTGTGACAATTCCAGCTGTGATAGGTCAGACTAAATGCCATATAGAAACAGAAAAGTTGTGCAAGTCGACATTCCCTTGCTTTTGAGCAAAACATCACTGAAAAGAGCAGGTGCAGTCCTGGACATTGAGAATGATAAAGCCATAATGTTCAAGCAGCCAGTGAAACTTCAGCTGACCTCCTCAGGTCACTACTGTGTTAACATAAAAGCAAATGATAATGAGAATGTCATCCAAAATGATGAAGAAATTCTGACTGTAACTGAAAATATGACAAAACAGGAAAAACAGAAGGTTCTGTTAAAACTACACAAACAATTTGGCAATGCCTCTGTGGAAAAGCTAAAAAAATTGCTGGACTGCGCAGGCAACCATGATGATGACACTGTCTTGCGATTCTCAATGACATTGTAAGCAAATGTGAAACATGCATACGATACAGCAGGCCAAAGCCAAAGCCTGCAGTGGGCTTACCCATGGCCTCAACCTACAATGAGACAGTGGCTATGGACTTGCATGAGTTGGAACCAGGTTTATGGTATCTCCATGTCATTGATCACTTCACACGTTTCAGTGCAGGGAGTATTGTGACAACCAAAAAGCCCAAAGACATCGTGAAGCATCTCATCCACTGCTGGATAAGTGTGCATGGACCCCCACATAGACTGTTTAGTGACAATTGTGGAGAATTTAACAATGATGAAATGAAGGATATGGCTGAGAAATTCAACATTGAACTAAAAAACACTGCAGCTTATAGCCCATGGAGCAATGGCCTTTTGGAAAGGCATAACCACACCCTGACCGAAATCCTGTTAAAAGTAAAATAGAAAATGAATGCAGCTGGTCAGTGGCTCTAGATTGGGCCTTGATGGCAAAGAACTCATTGCACAATGTGCATGGCTACAGTCCATACCAATTGGTGTTTGGACAAAATCCCAACATGCCGTCAGTTCTAACTGATAAGCCACCCGCACTTGAAAGCCTTACGATGAATACATGGATGGCTCAGCATATTACAACTTTGCATGCAGCACGCCGAGCATTTACAGAAGCAGAATGTTCTGAAAGGATCAAAAGAGCCCTTCGCAAACAACTGCGAGTCAGTGATGATCGATACGAAACTGGGGACTGCCCACAGTGGAAAGGTCCAGGGGTGGTTATCGGACAAGATGGTGTAGTAGTCTTTGTAAGGCACGGCGGCACCTATGTTCGTGTGCATCACAGTAGACTGAGAAAGATTGATGCCCAACAAACAGTGCTAGAAGACATGGACATTCAGCAAGAGATGACTGACAAACATTGCTGGATTCTGGACTTGATTATGACAATGATGATACTGACAGTGAGGAAGAAACCAATACACATGACTCGCATGATTCAGAAAATAATTCTGTAGCCACTCAACTTGCTCCTGAACACAGATCGAATGCTGACACAATACAAACTGAAACACTCACAAAACATGGAGATTTGCGTCTAAAAGCTGGACATACAGTGACATACACAGATAGAGGAAGTGGACAAACATTAACAGGAACGATTCTAGGTTGTGCAGGGAAGGCCACTGGTAAAAACAGAAACTGGTACAATCTACAGTTCAGCGGATCTGGGGACCTTGCTGGTTCCACAGGCTCAGTAAATCTGGGTGAAATGGGCAATGTTCAAACAGTACCAGCAGAGCACACTGTCTTATGTGAGGAAAGCAGGACAGAGGACATTCTAATGGTCGATGATAATATCTTTGATGCTGCAAAACAAGCAGAGTTATGCAACTGGAAGAAGAATGATGTCTTTGAGGAAGTGGAAGACTTATGCATCTCCACAAGGTGGGTGTGTACACTGACGGAAACCACTGATGGTGTTGCACCTAAAGCTAGACTAGTCGCCAGAGGTTTTGAGGAAACACATATTCAAGAACTCCCGAAAGATTCTCCAACATGTGCCTCAGAGTCACTAAGAATGATCATGGCTTTCATATGTCAAAAGAAATGGCAATTAAATTCTATGGATATTAAAGCAGCTTTTTTGCAAGGCAAAGAATTGACTTGAAACATCTACATTCGCCCACCACCAGAGGCTCGGGCCCAAGGCGTTCTGTGAAGACTGAGGAAGTGTGTCTATGGACTAGCAGATGCCTCTCTTTATTGTTATAATAAAGTGAAGGACACAATGCATCAGTTGGGAGCAGTAGTCTCACAAGTTGATCCAGCAGTATTCTACTGGCTAGATGACTCCCTCCAATGTCATGAAAGTACTTGGCTGTCATGTGGATGATTTTATCTGGGGAGGTTCTGAAAGGTTCACCACAAAAATCATACCACAGTTAAAGGTAGCTTTCCAAGTTGGATGGGAAGAGCACAACACCTTCAGCTATATTGGAATGGAGTTCTCTTCTCTGAATGACACAGTACAGGTAAAGCAGAGCATGTACATCAAGAACCTCCAGCCCATTCCAGTAAACCCGGCTAGAGCTACTGAGCGAGATGCTCCTTTAATGAATCAAGAAATTGACATGCTTAGATCAAAAATTGGCCAAATATTGTGGGTAGCAAGACAAACAAGGCCAGATGCAATGTGTGATGTATCCATCTTAGCATCTAGTATGAAAGCTGCTACTGTTCAAACTCTGCACTCTGTAAACAAACTGGTCAAGAAACTTAAATCTGATGAAGTGGCCTTGAAATTCCAGCACCTAGGCAAAGACAGTTCCTTACAGCTTGTCATGTTCAGTGACTCGTCAATGGGCAACCTTCCTGATGGTGGCACTCAGGGTGGTCATCTAATCATGCTCATGGGAGAGAATGGAAGATTCTCACCTATATGTTGGCAATCAAAAAGAATACGAAGAGTGGTGAGAAGTACTCTTGCAGGGGAGACACTGGCTCTTGCAGATGGCGTTGATAATGCAATATTTCTGGCTACACTCTACTCAGAACTTACTGTAGGTGACTGCAAGAACAGAGGCCTACCTATAATATGTATAACTGACAATCACTCACTTCTGGATGCTGTAAAGTCAACCAAACCAGTCACAGAGAAGAGACTATGGCTCGAAATTAGCAATGTCAAGGAGCTCATCCAGTCTGGAGTCATTTGACACATCATGTGGTCAGCTACCAAAGACCAGCTTGCTGACTGCTTGACAAAGAAAGGAACGTCAACTCTCCTCCTCCTAAAGGCCTTCAGCGAAGGTGTATGGCACCTCAAGGAATAAGAGTACAAGACAACAATTTAATGGACTCAAAACATGAAGGCAGTATTTTTTGTTTGTTGAACAGTATTATACTTGAGTTTATTTTTTTAAAGAAAAAAGGGGAGTTTGTTAACTGTGAATGTGCATCTGCGCCGCTGGGGGTAGTCAGGTATTTGGGAGTAGATAAGTTTTGGAGGGAACATGAGTGCAACAGTAGTGATTGTTTGCAAGGTGCATTTGACGGAAGTTTGAAGTTCATTTAAAAGTGTGTCGTCTTTTAAACCAACAGGGAGACCCATTTCAGGCATGTATGTCTCAGCATGGGTGGTGATGGACGGCTAGTCCCCATGTCCCTCGCTGGGTGAAGCTGGATGCGCCAGTGGACCAGCCCAGCATTAGTTGAGTTGTTTGTTAGTGCTGTACCTTTTGTTTACTCTCCTCATCACTTTTCCAGTAGTGCTGCTACTGGAAATCGTTTGAAGTTTCTGGAGTTTCTGCACTGAGGCACAATTTAGACTAAACTCCATTAAGTGCCACAAACCTTGGTTTGGATAGTTTGTTTTTTTTTTTTTTTTTAGTTACGAATTACAAATTATTTCTGTGTAATAATAAATGGGGGTTGTCAGCTTGGTTGATTGATACAAATGTAGAGCCTGTGAGCAGAACAGGGTTTTCTACAGAGTAGAAAAAACATTAAGCAGTAGAACAAACTTGCGGATGAAACAGAAGCTCTGCTGGGAGGTTTGGACATTCACAGGATGGCGGGGGTCACAGCCACAGGACATTCTGCACCACCAAACCGCTAGGCACCGCCACCCACCTCCACGCAGCAGCAGGGAGGGAGTGCTAAGCAACAAGATCGCATGGCTGCATAGCATGACGCAGGTGGAGATCAGATGGTGGTGTGTTGAGATTTGATGTCTTATTTACCTTTACGACAGAACATAAAGACCAAGTAGGTGGTTGGTGCAGTGATGTGGGTGGAGACCATGTGGAGGATAAAAGGAACGGTTATGTAGAAAAGAAGTGTTGAGGGACACCTGGAGCAAAGAGGCTCAGGCTTTGGTGGGAATTTACCGGAAGAACAATGAAGGGCTTCTGAAAGGGTGGGGGCAAATCAAGAAAGGCTTTGCTTAGTGCATCGATGAAGTGTTAGGTTTAAAACTGATCTGCTGTGGAGTGTAGATTGTGTATTGTGTATGTGTGGGTACCTTGGTGTGTATGGGTGTATTAGTTTGTGTGGGTGAGTGGGTTGGTGTGGGTGTTGATCTGTGTATGTGTGCATGCATTATGTTTCCCAGATTAATCATGCTGTGGGTACAGAGGCACTTAGAAACATGAAATCACCAGCCATTTTTATGGAAAAGCTTTAACTTGCGCTTGCAAACACTGACCACTTTGTTAAGTATACACTTTATTAAGCATATCTATTTTACCTAGCATTTTAAAAACACACAATTACAGACTGGTATGCACTATTTGTTAACTTCCACCTATTTGTTAACAGTACCTCTGCTGGCTGTGGCTTGTTTGGGTCTTAATCTAACCTCAGCACTGACATGATAGAAGCGGTGCGAGTTTTACGAGGCACCACAGTGTTACTGCCATATTTGCTGTTATTAGGGTTCACACACATAGTGTGGGAACCCTATTGTAATTGTTAGGATTTTTCTTTCTTATTCTTTGTGCCGTTTTTTGACCTAAAACGTATTGTGCAGCCTAGACCGTAATGCCTAGAAACCCCAAACTTGACAAAAAGGTTCAGTTAACTCCAAGGACCAGATTCCCATACAGGGACCCAAATTGGCCTGATGGTGGCGCTATAGCAGACCATATTGACTTTTTGTACATATCTCCTACACCGTAGGTCCTAGAACCAAAATTCCAGTTCCTATACATTCCTTGACTAAATTCAATAGGACAATTAATATACAACCATTAATCTCCTAGTCCCTGGATTTTTCACATACATGCACATATGTGGTATCAAAACGTTCAGAAGAGTCTGAACTTTAAAATGTATCCAACAAAAATGCTAATTTCTTCACTACCTAGTCAGTATAAGCCAATCAAATGAGGGGGCGTAAATTCAATAGTAAATTTTGCGCATATGGAGCTCTAACTTAAGAAAACTTGCATGTAATGAGATGGCACTTCACAGACAGCTTCCCTGTGAGGGTCTGGGGCAGCTCGCAGAGGTTGCCATACCTCACCTGCTAGGGGGCGCTATAACATGCAGAATTTTGCCCCATGCACTCAGATTGGCCGATCCACATGAAACTTGGCAGACATCATCTATGGGGCTCTGTTAACCAGGTCCTAAAGCAGACACGCCATACTTCCAAAATGGCTGATGTAATCGGCCAATCAGTGATCGGCACGCGTTTGACAGGCTTACCATTGGTCGACTGGCACGAAACCTCTTTGGTGTGGACAAGTGCACGCCCCCTATGACATAATCCAGCCGGGTGTCGATTAGCCAATGGGGGGCGCTATTGCAAAAAAAGCAAGTATATGCCCTACATAATTCCACTTGGGAACATGCAATTGGACTCTTTTGATTCCTTGCAGTAGTGCGAACAACTTTCCCATTACATGTCCTATTAAAAAATGCACAGTTTATTTACAGTTAATAATAGTTTGAAATCATCACTTTTCATACTCCTCCTAGGATTTTCATACTATCATGTCAAGCAAAGTCTTATAATACTCTACAGAGTGTGAAATCAAAAAACAATCCAAAGATTTTGGATTTTAGGACACTTATACCTGCTAAATATTTTTTTAATGGACAGCTTCGATACATATAATATTCATATTCTTGAAGCTCTTTTATATTTTATCCAATTCTGACCAAAATGCACAAGCCCGTTCAGAATCCCATCCTGAACAAATTTGTCAAGTTTCATCTAAATCGGTTATTGTATGGCTCTACAGTGCAGTATTATATACAATGCATAAAAATGCATGTTAAAGTGCCTCTGTCACCTTCTCCCTCTCACACGCACACAGGCTGAAACTCACACACTCAGTCTCTCTCACACTCTCACCCACATTCCCCCTCCCATCTCTGTGCCCTAAGTAAACATTGCTCTGGCTACCTAGATCTCTCTGTGTCTATTAACCAGGCACACACACATACAGGCGCAAGCAGGCCTTCCTATAGCATTCACAATGACACTTCCCTAGCCATACCCACCCATATCTCAGTGACTAACACATGCTCATACAAACTGACATTTGGCTTCTTTTTTGTCTCTCTCTCACACAAACACACATACACACACACCTTTATACCTATATGTATGTATAGTTTCTATGTATACTTATGTATGTATGTATTAGTATATGTTGTCATAGTTTGAGTACATACACTACTACACACACACATACACACTTCTACCTAAATGTATGTATAGTTTGTATGCATATCTATAGTATATGTATAGTATTTCAGTCATGCCAGTAATGTCAGTCGTATTGCCAGTCATGTCAGTCCAGTCATGTCAGTTATCAGTCATGTCAGTCATGTCAGTCGTGTTCTTCCAGTCATGTAAATCGTGTCATGCCAATCATTTCAGTGCAGTCACATTAGTCATATCAGTCATGTCATTCCAGTCATGCCCGTCATATCAGTTATGTCAGTCATGTCAGTCATGTTATGGCAGGCTTTGCAGACTACGTTCATACTTTGAATACACGGACAGTCATGTTAGGCGTGCAAGGTGTGCAAGGAGTGAATTAACAAAGCATAGTCTCTGGCTCCCTCAATCTCTCTCTGTCGGTAATATACAGTCCCAATCATGTATAGACACATGCAGGCCTTGCTATATTGTTCACATAGATGCAGCCCTAGCCAAATGTGCTATTTCTGACACACGCAGATGCCATCACACATATCTGTAGAGCACACACTGGCCAACCCCAAACAGCTTCTTTTCACTTTTAGGTCTAAAGGACCTTTTGGGCTTCCTTTTTTGGGCCAAAATGCCTATTTGTGTGTGAACCCGCCAATTGCCGCTTGCGGCTATATTTGCGCTATTGTCTTTGCTGGGTTTAGATGGGGCCACACCCCCAAATTAACCAGCCAATAACCAGCCAATGAAGAGCTAGATGATGGCTTAACATTTCTGATCCTCATAGCTTCAAGTAAACCCAAAATTCTAATAGAGTAAAATAGTTTTGTTTCAAGGAAGATGTCTCTGAAATCAAAAAGTTTGCCCCTCTGTGGCAAGGGCAGTTAATAACCATCGGCCTTTATAAACTTTATAAGGCCATGCGGTAGTATTCCACAGTTATCTGAGTTATGCTGCAGGAAAAAGACAGGAGAGTTGTATGGGAGGTGTGTGTGTGTGTGTGTGTGTGTGTGTGTATATATATATATATATATATATATATATATATATATATATATATATATATATATATATGTATGTGTTAATCCTATATGCAGAAAGAAGGCCCTCGTCAAACAGTACATGAAATATCAACTTTATTTGTCAATATTCAGCTGCTGTATTGACAACACTTGAGCTTCGTAATCAAGGTTCACTTGACGCGTTGTGACTGGCACAAGGGTCCGCACGGCAAAAATTATGCAATCGTGGTGGCTCCGCCCATGCGCGTTGGCCCCGCACGGTCGGGCACCACTCGATTTTTGTGCGTGTGGAGTTACAAGGTGGAATTCATGCACTTGTACGGCACTTTCAAGGTTCGTTTTCAATATTTTCCAGCACCTTCGGCTTAATTTACATATTTATACAAATACACATATACTCGCTTTTTATCACATTAAAAGAGATGGTATCGTGTTTGGTAAGAGCAGAAGAATACGTGTATTACATAAGCTTGTTGGCGTTTTAATGTACATATATTGGTACCTTCCACACCTTCAACATCGAGTGATCGTGGCAGTGAAGGTGAGGGAGGAGACCCCCCTTGGCCCTACCTAGACACAATGTTTGCGTTTACCGGAGTGAAAGAAAATTCCTATATGATGAAGTGCCTACTCCTAAAGAGCGTGAATTATTGGCCTTCAGAAATTCACCTTCGAACTTGAAGAAACACATCAATGCAAGTTACAAATATAACGCACAGGAGACACTCCAACTTGAGCTGTCAGTAAGTGCTAGTTAGGTTAGATATCTTAGCTAACGTAATTATGTTCATGACGTACTGCAGTATTCACTTAACATTAGGGCTGTGACTGTATGGATTTTTTAATAATGACGTGAATAACGTTAATTTTAAATATCTTATATTTCTTATATATGTCTTCATGTTCCTTGCAAGACAAACCAACAAGTTCATTTTGTCCAGTTTAAAAGATGATCTAAACGAGGTGGCAATGTTGCCTGCCATGCTGAATATATGCCCCGATGGAGTGCTCGTTGTGCAAACAGTCATATATTTTCTGGCAATGTTTGACAGAAGAGGGAATCCATTTAGATTTTTCCGCCACCGAGCAAGTGGGTCTGAATGCGAATCGAGGGCTTCCTCCTGCAAATACCTTGCGAGTTCAGCGTCCGCACCGGGCCAAAAGCCACATATATCTACTAAACTGAACACATTTAACTGAACTGGGGTGAGTTTCCCAAAATGTTCTTAGTGCTAAGTACTTCGTAACCTCGTACGTAAATGTTACGAAGGGTACGAAGTAGGCTACTTGGCGCTAAGAACATTTTGGGAAACTCACCCCTGATCAGTTTCTGAACAGTGTCTGTAGCATTTCATGTGCGACAGTGTTGTGTCGAATTCCGACCTGCCACGATTTTCCGCACATAAATACGATACAGATAATATTGTCGATTTATGTTTCTATGCATAAATAAGAGCTAGACTTTAATTATCCATCATAGCAAACGGCATTATCTATGTCAAAAGCCACACTGGCTCAAGGGTGAAGAAATCTACATAAAAGCTGCAGCCCATTATAAACCGCATGGTTCAGATCGTGGGGGAAAAAGTAGTGGCTTATACTCCAGAAAATACGGTAATCGTGCGCAAAAATCCAGCGCACACCCCCCCCCATCCCCCAAACCCCATTTATTTAATGGATTGTTCCTCTCGTGTACACAGCGATCGCAATGAAAATGTTTTTCCAAGTTTTTTTGCAATGGAAACGATTCCTTTTATAGATAAATAAATTGATAAATTTACATAACCACGGTATTGCGGTAATGCGGTTATCGTCACAGCCCTACTTAACATAAAGGCAATCATAAAGGCTATGTCACGCTGAATTGTGCTTTTAGCAACAGTAATCTGATCTTTTTGTGCTGACTGATCATGTGCCCATTTTTACAGTGTAGTGTTTTTATAGGGTAAGGGCATTTATTGAGGGTGAACACTAGAGGCACTGTGCAAAATGTCAAAAATATTTTAAATAAAATATGCCTGCCTGAAAAAAAAAAATTGCCACACAACAGCAACAAAATTATAAGTAAAGGTTCAAGTAACGGGGTCTAAAAATCAAACAACAAAAAATGTTTATAGGCCTACTTCCCGAGACGCACCGAGACGAGACGACACGACCGAAACGACAAACGGCTGAACTGTTTTTTTTTCTGCCTTACGCGTCTTAAATGGTATGCCATGTTGGTTGTTGTCGTGTGCAATGAAAGACGTTGATGACATAACTTGCACTTTACTTTGATTCATTCATCAATACTGCCACACTTTTGAAGTTTTTTTAGAAGCCATTATAATCTCTGCAGATTCTGACTATCCTGTAGCATGTTCAGCTCTGCTCATTTGGATTGTGCAACTGCAGGGTGCAATGCTTGAATGCTTTTTAAAATGAATACAAAACACAATACAAAAAACTTTAAGTACTTGAGTAATACATTTAAAAATAAAATACTTGCAATTAGGGTTGCAGCGGTAACCGGTTTCACGGTATACCACGGTATTAAAATGCACGGTTATCATACCGTGTGCATTTGCTTATTACCGGTAAAAAGCAAGCCAGCGGAGAAACTGACCCGTGCATGCGCAACTCCGCTCCGGTTCAGCTACTCAGCACACAGCGGTGAGAATGGCAGAATGTGTATCAGACTTAACAAATTTTTTAACAAAAAAAAAAAGCTAAACTAATGTCAGCGGCGAAAATGACGTAATCGCGGTGGCTCCGCCCGTGCGCGAGGGTCTCACGCGCTGTCGATTAGCGAGGTCGTGCACCTCTCGAATTTTGTAACTGCGCGCGCCGCGCCTCAGCGCAATGAACAAAGTCATGTTTGCAGGGTTCATACACCTTTACAAGGTGGAATTAAATCACTTGTACGTCACTTTAAAGGTCCATTTCAATATTTCCCAGCACGTTAAACTTAATAAAGTTCAATATTTATACATATACTCGAAATAATTCGCTTTTTATCACATTATTTAATGGTTGTTTATTTTCAAAACGCCCAATCTTAACGTCTTCACGTTCTCTCATGTTTCGTCCTGGAATTACAAGAGGCTCGTATTTGTTAACGTGATACGAGAGAACTGTGCGGAGTCGCGCGCTACGGTCACTAGTGAAAAGAATAAACCTAGCTTTTTATGGTCCTTGCTTTCACTGGATGTGAAAGACGCCATTAATTTACATGCGTTCATTTTCAAATTCTAACGTGCCTGTTTTTCACATGTTAAAACCAGACTCGGTGTGAAAGCCTTAAAATAGAAATCTCTATTGTGATGATGTCAGAAATAAATCCTCTCTTTCTGCAGTATCTGGTGGCAGTACAACGGACGTTTACAACAGTTGTTGATCAGACACTGACCCAGGCTGAGTTTATCAGATATTAAATAATTTAAACTTAAATAATTGTACTGAAATCCATGATTTAGGTTTCTCTAATTTTGCAGTATTTATATAAACAAGTTTACAGCTTTTTTTTTTTTATGAGACATTTTGTATACAATAGTTGCAGGTTTCTACAATAAATAGTTAATTGAACAAAAAAAAACTTGTAATTTCTTTAAGGGTCAGTGTATCTTTTAATAATATACAAACTAACTGTGATACCGTGATAACCGTGATACCGCGGTATTTTCTGAGACGGTTATCATACCGTGAAAATCTCATACCGTTGCAACCCTACTTGCAATACTCAAGTACAAAAAATTCTGAATACTTCTGTATTTCCACTTAAGTAAACCTTTTAAAGAACACTTCAACTTCTACTCAAATCACTTTTTTGATGGAGTATTTTAAACATGTCTGGTTCATTTTATAATAGATATAGAGGTGTTCCAGGCAGGAGCTGCGTAGTGGACACACTGCATAACCCCTTGGGTGTTTTTGGCATTTTGTCCACTACAGGATGTCCATACGTTCCCATTGTCCTGTGCGAGTGTCCCGCTGAGACTAATTGCGTTCAATCAGTGTAATGCATCGCAAAGTTATAACCTTGCATGTTTGAAAGATAAGGAGTTTAGCATTCACTTCTCTCTATCTCTCTCTCTCCCTAACTCTTCCTCACTCTCTCTCTCTCTCTCCCTCACTCTTTCTCTCTTCCTCTCTTTCTCATTCTCTCTCTGAAGGCATACTTCCGACAGGGCGTTGCCCTCCAGTATCTGGGCCGGCACGCAGATGCTCTCGCCGCCTTCGCGTCTGGCCTGGCACAGGACCCCAAGAGTCTGCAGCTGCTGGTGGGCATGGTGGAGGCTGCCATGAAGTCACCACTCCGAGGTGTGTATGGCATGTATGGCGTAATTGGGAAATCATCATGGTTTATTGCATAATCAGAGAGCGTTCCCGTGGCTGTCTGAGGAAACAATTCTTACATTTATTCAGCCAGAGGTAGTATATATAAAGAAATAGGTGGGTGGCTAGACCAGACCTTGTGAGACACCAAACTAACCTTAGTCTATGTTGAAAGCTAAGATCTAAACCAGGAAAATGATTGGTTCATCACATGTTTTAGTCTAACTAGTAAAATATCTGTAATATCAAATGCTGTATTAAGATCCAGTAATATAAGCGGAGAGACGTAACAAAAGCCAAGCACTGGTCATTAACTAATTCGATCAGCACTGTCTCTGTACTGTGATGGGACCTGAACCCTGACTGAAGCTTTATGGATCTGGTTCTGATGCAGGTATGAACTTCCTGATATTCAGGGAGGACTATATTATATTTAATAGATGTTCAATTATTTCAGGTAAGATTTCTTTAAGAAAGCATTTCAAGGGGAGATTAATGTGTCTTCAGGCTATTGGATAGGAGTAAAGAACTCTATTATCTTTATTGATATGGTTGTTTTGGTCTCTAATTACATTATGACATATTAATACTCTGAAAATTATCTCTAATGTTTTTAATTTTTCCATTAAAAAGCTGTAAAGCTATTGCTAATATGTGATGTAATGTGAGATTCGGTGTCAGTTTCATCCCTAGTTAATGCTATTCTAAACTGAAATTGAGCAGTACTATAGTCTTCTATTATGCCAGAGAGAGGCTGTTGCAGATGTAATAATTGGCTTTTTAGAATCTCCTTTCTGATGAGCCAGGACTGTGAGTTTAGTCTGGAGTCATTTGCATTGGAGTCTTCTGACTCTTCTGTTATGACGTATGATCATTATGCCATGGCACTCCTGTTTTTGCACTATTTTTGTTCTTTTTACCTTTTGTGTGGAACATCATTATGTGTGTAGTGACATGCTGCTCCTAGCGGTAATTTGATCAGGTTCTGCGTGGTCATCTCACTCAGAGCTAAGACATGAGAGATGTACAGCACAGCCACACGCGGTACTTGACATGCTTGTGCATCTGGTGAGACGTGAGTGTATGGTGACTATATGGTGACTGTACTGTAAGGTAGGATGACATCATACTAAGGCATTGTCTCTGTCTGAGCCATTTATCAGTTTAATGGTATGCAATGTGCAGTAATCATATGCACCAGAATGAGCAGAATCTCTTATATGTTGAGGTATAAACACACACACACACACACATACACAGGTGTGTGCATGCACACACATTATCTTATATGTTGAGGAAAAAATGTTCATCTCAAAGGATCTTGAGGACTATAAAAATGAATGTTGAAATCACCAAAAACAATGGCTTTCTTCCAAAATAAGTGGATTACGGAGAGAATCTACAAACTCATTTAAAAAATCTGAATAGGGTCTTGTAAACACTAATTAGTGAAAAAGACTGAATAGATGTATTTTTGCTGGCTACATCATATATGTTAATAAAAAGAATTTCAAAGGATTTGAAATCCTAATCAGCTTCCTGATTTCTGCTTAATGAGTGGTTATAAATAAGTGCAATGGCGGTGTACATGCTGTAGCCACAGGGACATGTCTGATTTAAAGCTATGCATTCATTTGGCCTGACCCAAGTTTCTGTTAGAAACAGTACATTAAATTCATGAGCAGTGATGGCATTATTTTTTCATAAATACTTTAGATGTTAGGGGTCTAATATTTAGATTAAAGGTGCTGGCAGTGTTGGGCACTTTACATTTACTTTGCAGTTTTTTATGACTGCTAACAAGCGTTTCCCAATGTTTAAGATACTTTTTCAAAACTCTAAACTCATCAACACATCTACCTCATACAAATAGCCAAATAGTTAATATCCTATTCAAAAGCACATTTACTTAACTAAATACCAACTCTGCATTTCACAATGCAAACAATGTTTTCTCTATATACACCAAATTTGTTAAAACACGGCAAACCTGGTTCAGTATCCAATCATTCTTTCAAACACTAGCATAGAGAGGAACATAAGGTCAATTACTGTTGATGGCAATTACAGAAACAGTATGACATGTAATATTTTACTCTCTCCCAGCAAACAACAGACATTATACAGTATAACATCTGTTGTTTTCTTAGTCAGTTCATTTTTCTGTAATCCGTTCATTTTTTCTTCAAATGTGTGCATTTTTGGCAACATACTGTCTACACAATGAGTGATATTTACTGTAACGTACTGTATGGAATGTAGATTAGCCAAAAAAGGGGTCTGTAACAGTTTTGCAGTAAAGGTTATATTTTACTGTATTAGGGACATTACTATTAAATTATAGCCTAAAAATAATTACTGTAATTGTATACATAATTAGCCGTTGTCCTGTATGTGTAAAAATACACATATACAAAAAAAGCTTCACATGGGGTAATATAAACGGTCTTCAGCAGTTAGCCACATGTTTTCATCCACATCACATCCAATGATGCAATAAAATGTGTATTATAGTAATAGCTTGTCACCTGCCTTTGTGTTTCATTTTATACAATATTTAAGGTTTTGTGTGTGCAAGCATTTGTAAATAAGACAAAAATGAATTTTGTTTAATTGGATAACCTTGTGTTTATAGAAAATGTAAGCATTGTAGAAATATGTTAAATGTCATGTTGTGCAAAAACAACATGAATTGACTACAGATTGGACAAAAGGATGTTAGCAGTCGTAAAAAACTCTTATGGTTGGATCTCTTCTAAACTTATCCCTACCTTTCACAAAACTAAATCAGGTCTGATTGGATGTCATCGCTGGCCAATATTTTCGTCTCGTTTTTATTAGTTGACAAAAATGTCCATTAATTTCGTCATCATTTTTATTCCTTCATATAGTTTTTATTTAGTTATCGCCTCGTTTTCATCATGAAAAAAAGGTTTGATGAAAACTATGATGAAAATTATTCGTCAGCGAAATTAACACTGTTAGGGACATTAAATGGTACTTAATGTAGACTCAAAAAAGAATGACCATAATTTTAAACAGAATTAGCCATGGCTATGTGTAAAAATACACATATACAAAAATACTGCAGAAGGGGGAAAAAACAGAACCCAAACTAAACAGTCTTATTACGTGTAATCTAAACAGTCTTTAGCATTTGGCCACATGTTTTCATCCTCATCACATCTGATGTTAAGCCTTGCCATGCACCTGGGATAGAAAAGCTTGGCATGCCATAGCCAGCCCTGGCAGTCTTCAGCTGAAATGTCCTTGCATCCATTTGCATTCAGGAGGGACATTTGGTCAAGGGGCAGATGATCATACACCTTCCACCTCCAGACTTAAAACATTTCCTCAGTGGGGTTGAGGAAAGGTGAGTAGGGCGGGAGGAAAAGGGACATAATTTTTTGGATGCTCTATAAACCAGTTTGTGATGACATGAGAATGGTGGAATGCTACATTGTCCCATCACAAATGTCCTCGTGTTTCCTCCCACCTGTTCCCTTTCTGCTTCTGGAACCAGTTGTTTATCCAAAAACTAAATAAGGAGGTCACTGTTATAGGGACCAATCTGGCATTTGTGAAGAACCAAACCAGCACTTGAGATTGCAGGACAAATTGTGATATTTGCTCCTTGGTACATTACTGTACTGCATTTTATTTCAATGATCTGTATGTGCAAAAAATGTGTATTACAGTAATTCCTTTTCATCTGCCGTTTTAGTTTTTGCAAAACTTTGCATTCTATACGATATTTAAGGTTTTGAACCTTAGGTTTTCATTTTTGACATTGTGTGCAAGCATTTGTAAACAAGATAAGACAAGAATGATCCAGCATTTTGTTATTGGGTAACCTTGTGTGTATAGAAAATGTAAGCATTGTAGAAACATGTTAAATGATTGCATTTTGTGCAAAAACAACATGAATTGTATTAACTGTACAGAGTCAAAGTCAAATTTATTTATGTAGCGCTTTTCACAACACACGTCAGAAAGCAGCTTTACAATCGTATGGGTCCAGATCCCTAATGAACAAGCCAAAGGTGACAGTGGCGAGGAAAATCTCCCTATATGGTGGGGATTAGGAAGAAACCTCGGGAGGACCAAGACTCAAAAGGGAACCCATCCTCCATTGGGCGGCCCTTAACACAAGTCCGTAGTCGCAGGGTGGTTTCTAAGTTCCACAGCAACAGTCCAGGCTCCTGTTCCCCGGCCAAGCAGCCTCAATCCCCTCGTGCAGGCGGTGGGCCTCAGGCGGGCCAGCGGCTCATCCAACCCCGGCATCAGCACATCCACGGGCAAGCCAGACCATCCCCCAGGTGCCTGCAGGTGCCTGTATCCAATCGTCTTGGGTGGAGGCATGCAAGAAGATAGACAATACAGACTGAGTGGACATGAATTTAAACCACCATTGATTTAAATGTACATAGCTCACATGCCAATGATGAGCATGTGGCTCCGGCAGGCTAATCTATAGCAGCATAACTAAAGGGAGGGGTTCAGAGGTGACCACAGGCATGAGGGCTCACTGAGACATTGCTTTCCAGTCAAGTCATTGTCACAAATAGAGTGATGCCATGACACAGCTGGATGACAGCATCAACATTTCAGATCACCAGAAATCTCAACATGTGGGGGCCCCCAAGCCCCTACAGCTTACAAGGGAAATATTAGCTGAAGGCTTGATTAAATAGGTGAGTCTTAAGTCTGGATTTAAAGATTGGAACTGTGTCAGAATCTCGGATTGGAGCTGGAAGGCTATTCCATAATTGGGGGGCTTTAAAGGAGAAAGCTCTGCCTCCGGCTGCAGTCTTACAAATTTTTGGAACTAGGAGAAATCCAGCATTTTGGGAGCGCAAAGGGCGAGATGGGTTGTAGTAAGCAATGAGTTCACTCAGATATTGTGGGGCAAGACCATTTAACGCCTTATAGTTTAACAGAAGAACTTTAAATTCAATGCTATATTTAATCGGAAGCCAGTGTAATGCGGTGAGTGTGGGATTAAAATGATCGAATTTCCTAGCCTTAGTTAGGACTCTAGCTGCAGCATTTTGTACAAGTTGTAGCTTCTTTATGGACTGTTTAGAGCATCCAATTAGAAGACCATTACAGTAGTCCAGTCTCAACGAGACAAAAGCATGGACCAGTTTCTCTGCCTCAGCTAATGAAAGTAAGTGTCTCAGCTTGGCGATATTACGTAAATGGAAAAAGGCAGCCTTAGTGACATTGCATACATGTCCGTCAAATGAAAGATCAGAATCAATAGTGACACCTAAACTTTTTGCAGTAGATTTAGGTGTTACTGAAAAACCATCTAGGGTAAGGGGAGTATCAGCCCAATTGCTTCTAGCAGCTTTAGGCCCAAGAATCAGCACCTCAGTCTTGTCAGAATTTAGTTGAAGAAAATTAGATGCCATCCAGTTTTTAATGTCCTGGACGCAGTTCTCAATCTTGAGAGTTGTAGTGATATCATCTGGATTAGAAGATATATACAACTGAGTATCATCTGCGTAGCAATGGAAGCTAATACCATGCCTACGAATGATAGTGCCCAGTGGTAGCATATATAATGAGAATAATATGGGGCCCAGTACAGATCCTTGTGGGACACCATACTTTACTTTAGAATGCTCTGAGCATTCGTTATTTACTAATACAAATTGGTAACGATCTGTCAGGTAGGACCTGAACCAGGAGAGTGCTTGACCTCTTATGCCAATGAGTGTCTCCAGCCTATTAAGTAGAATATTATGGTCAATGGTGTCAAAAGCAGCACTAAGGTCTAGCAGTATGAGAAAAGGTAAGACATGTTCTGTCTGTAAGAAGGAAGAGAGTTGTGAAGAAACTACTTTCTCTAAAATTTTGGATATGAATGACATTAGAAATTGGGGTTCCTGGGGGTTAAGACCAGGTTTTTTAATTAGCGGCTTGATGACTGCAAGTTTAAATGACCTGGGCACGTAGCCCAGGCTCAGAGAATAGTTTATTATAGTAAGCAACGGTTCTACATTGCTATGCAGTAATTCTTTAAGTAGATGGGTTGGTACAGCATCTAGTATGCATGTGGAGGGTTTAGTGACCAGTGAAATAAGCTCCTCACAACCAATTGGGGAGAAGGACTCTATCAGGGCATCAGAGCTGACCAGACAGCTGTCAAGGTGCATTGGCATGTTGACAGGATCTGAGATAGCACTACAAATTTTTTCCCTAATTTTATCAATCTTATCATTAAAGAACTTCATAAAATTGTTACTGCTACACTCTAGTGGAATTAGAGAATTGATTTGTTCGTGACTCCTCGTAAGGCTGGAAACAGTTTTAAAAAGGTGTCCTGAATTGTTTTTATGTTTTTCTATTAAGGCTGATAAGTATTAGGACTTTGCCGTATGGAGGGCATGCTTATATTCAATAAGGCTGCTTTTCCATGATAGTCTGTACACTTCTAACTTCGAATATCGCCATTTACGCTCCAGGATCCGCGCGGCTCGTTGGAGACGAGTTGGCTCTCTTATATCGTAATGGCGCAACCTTGTCTAAAGCTGTACGAAGGGAAGTCTCGACGTGCTCGGTGAAAATATCAGTGAGCGCGGCTATGGTGCTGGGTGTTATAGTTTGTTTAATTTGGTAACGGGTTGGCCGATGAATACAGTCAGTTAAACACAACTCGTACGTTATGAGGCTGTGGTCAGAAACAGCCTCATTCTGAGGAAGAATTGCTAAACTGGATATGTCAATACCAAATGACGACCAAGTCTAAAGTATGACTACAGTTATGCGTAGGACCCACCACAATCTGAGTGATACCCATTGAATCAAGAATTGCTTGAAAATGTATGCTAAAAGAGTCACACAGATTTTCAAAATGGATATTAAAATCACCAGCTATAATCACCTTATCGGCTGATAGGACTACATGAGACAGGAAGTCTGAAAACTCCTGCAAGAACTCAGAGTATGAACCAGGGGGACGGTAAATAGTAATTAACATAACCGACTGTGACGCTTTGTTGGTTGTTAAATTTGAAACATTTGATACAGTGAGGATGAGATGTTCAAAATAATTAAACTTATAGGCATTTCTCAAAAATGTGGCTTTATCAGAGTCATATATTGTGGCGACCCCACCTCCTCGACCATTTGGACGGGGGTTATGGACATATCTATAGCCAGAGGGAGAAGCTTCATTTAGGGCCATATAGTCGTCTGGTCGGGTCCAGGTTTCCGTCAAGCAAAGCATGCATAAATTATGATCGGTAATCATTTCATTAAAAAGCAATGCTTTAGATGACAGGGATCTAATATTTAGTAGTCCTAGTTTCAGATTTAAACCGCTTTCTGAGGGAGCATAGTTGAATTTAACATTGATAAAATTTTGTCTACTAACTTTGCAAGAGTTATTTTTTGGTACTCGAGGAACAGACACAGTTTCAATCTGGTACAGCCACTGAAGACTGATGTTGTGTTCACTGTGTTTAGAATTTTGCAAATGTGACTACAGATTGGACAAAAGGATGTTAGCAGTCGTAAAAAACTGTAATACTAATTAGGTTATTAAGACATTTTTTCTAGTATTTTTCTTAGGAAACATACAGTGTCAGTACAGTGGACTTTGGGTGACGTCTCGTGGTGATCAACAGACAGTTCACAGACAGACAGACAGTTTAGCCTCTCTCTGCTACCTGACATTTGTTCCACCTCTCTACCTCAGACTGCAGACGGTGGATATTATTAACTTATAAATCCTATACTTGTATTACAAGAGTGCCTTCAATATCACCATCATCATCTAAGTACTGTTGCTGGTATCCCAGAAGGTCTAGGTAAATATGACAGTTTCAGGTCTTTGTGCAGGTACTAAGTTAAAAATGAAAGAACTGCTAGAGTATAATAGCATGAAAACAACTGTGTTCATGGGAAGTTTGAGACAGTAAAACAAGTGTGTGTGTGTGTGTGTGTGTGTGTGTGATTTGCAGGGTTTGTGTGAGTGTGTGTGATTAGGAGGGTGTGTGTATGTGTGTTTGGGAGGGTGTCTTAATTGCAGCGGTAACCGGTTTCACGGTATACCACGGTATTAAAATGCACGGTTATCATACCTTGTGCGTTTGCTTATTACCGGTAAAGGGCAAGCCAGCTGAGAAACTCACCCGCGCATGCACAACTCAGCTCAGCACACAGCGGTGAGAATGGCAGAAAGTGCATTCAACTTAACAATTTTTAAACAAAAAAAGGCTAAACTAAAATCAGCGGCGAAAATGACGTAATTGCGTTGGCTAGCCGTGCGTGAGGGTCTCATGCACTGTCGATTCGCGAGGTCGTGCAGCTCTCGAAATTTATAACTTCTCGCGCGCCGTCTCGGCTAGTGTAAGAGCCATAAAGCAGAATGTTGAAATATGTATTGTTTATTTTGTTCTTAATGCATGTTATTGTGTAATTTATTCTAAGAAAATGATTATTGATATAAATATATTTGATGACGCTTCCGCAGAATAATGTAACTGAGAACGTGCAGCACCAGTTTAGTCAGAGCTGCGCAGGGCTCGGGAACATATAGTTTTCTTACCGTACATACGTGTGTTGTTTTTTGTAAACTTTTGATTCTCTAAGTAAAGACACTTAAACTTAAAGAACTTGCCATGTCGTACGTGTGAAGAAATTACTGTGTCTGCAGCTCTAAGTGGCATTTTTTGGAAACGGAAGAAAGTGTCGCTACATTTAGTAAGAAAATTGCTCACGGATGGTCCAAGAGTGACTGAAAACCGAACTTTTTGGATGCTAATCAGGAGCCAACTATCAGTTAATACCTCGGAACGGTGTGTCAGACTGGAGCATCAAGATTTACTGAAAGCGAACGAGCTGGTAAGCCTGCTGAATTAATATATGAAAGGACAAATTGCCTTTAAAGACTCGTTTTGCTAGATGAAGGAAGCCACGACTGTGCTAGTTTGAAGGTAAGTTAAGCCAAGAAGCTAACGCTATTTAACTTACCAGTGACTTGCAGATTCATGCTAACTTGTTGATCGAAACCGAAAATTATTGAAAGCTCCATGTGCTTCGGAAATTGTGACGCATTTAATGGATAAAGAAAATTGTTAGTGAAATACTTTTGATTCATATGCACACAATTTGCACACAGCTTTATTGAGAAAAGAAGTATGGAGGATGGTAATGTTGAAACAGTTGGCACTGAAGAAATGGACACCAAACGACCAGTCAAGTTAACTGAGAAGGCAATTGAGAATAAACTACTTGGCTCCAGGAGAGGATTTCTAGCCCGACTCACAACTCTAAGGAGGGAAGTTACCAGTTTAATCACATTAGCTGATAATTTGCAAACAGTGAAAGAAATAATGCAGGAAGAATTTAATCCAGTTCTCCAAGATTTTGTTGACATCACTGAACAATTAGGAGATCTTTTACCTGAAGATGAGAAAGAGGCAGATATTAACAACTGGTTTGAGCCTAAAATGGCAGTTATCAGACAGTTTACTAAAGAAACTGATAAATGGATGGAGTAGGAGACCTTGAGCTTACAACAAACAAACCAAGAATCACAAGCTGAGGAAGAGATAAACCCTGATGATAGTGTGTCACAAGTGAGCCATAAGTCCAATAAACTAAGCAAGAAGGGCTCATGTGCTGGATGCTCAACTGTTGTGTCTTCTCGTGCATCAGTTTGTGTTATTGAAGAGGCCAAGCTCTCTGGTCTAGTAGAACGTGCTGCTATTCTGGAGAAGAAACAAGAGTTAGAAATGGAAGAAGTACGTATCAAAGCAGCTAAAGAGAAGTTGGATCTAGATGCAGCTATTGCAGAAAAAAGAGCAAAAGTCAGAATACTGAAACAGTATGAGAAATCAGAGGATGGCATGAATAGCTACCTGCGCTCTCATGCAGCAGGTGGTGCAAGAGTGAAAGAAGAGGAAAGAAGGCCTCTCAGATCAGGCCTTCTTACAGAAGCCAGGCATCACTAAGGCCATTGCAAGATGTAAGACATCAGGTTGCTACAGTAAACACAACAGTTCAAAAGCATGATTGAAGCATGATTGGCCTTCTGAAAGTAATGGAAAACCAAAACGCTATTACAGAGATGCTTGTTAGTCAACAGCAGTATGCTCAGCTTCCAGAGAAAAAAGTGACAGTGTTCAAGGGTGATCCACTTACCTATAGATCTTTCATTAGATCTTTCGAACAAGCCGTTGAACAGAAGACGGACAGTGAAAGAGACAAATTGTATTACCTACAACAGTTCACTGCAACCAATGTGGCGGTGGAAAAGGAAAGTGCAGCTGCAACACCAAAGCAAGCAAGTTCAACCAAGATAGAATCTTCTTTTGAAACTCCATGTCTATTTTGTCAAGGAAACCACACGTTGGAAACTTGTAACAAGATTAAAGAGAAAAAGAACCAGGAACATCTTGACTTTTTAAGGTCAAAGGGACTATGTTTCGGGTGTTTGAGGCAAGGTCATATTATCCAGAACTGTAAGAAAATGATCGTATGCAAACAGTGCTTTACGAAAACACCCAGACATTCTTCATCAGAACAAAGAAGTTAAGAACACGACTTCTGTGCTGGAACAGGGTAATACTCGTAAGGATGAGATGTCTGCAACTCCAAGTCCTGTCAAGGAAGAAGTGTGTGGCTATACTGGGGCTGGAGAAACAGACTGTCTACTACCTGTAGTTCCTGTGAAGGTA
The DNA here is from genome assembly GCF_052324685.1 of Brachyhypopomus gauderio. Taxonomy (NCBI): domain Eukaryota; kingdom Metazoa; phylum Chordata; class Actinopteri; order Gymnotiformes; family Hypopomidae; genus Brachyhypopomus; species Brachyhypopomus gauderio. The sequence goes on along the minus strand of NW_027506873.1, from coordinate 676,660 downwards.
AAGTATCAGTGGAAGATCCATAGAAACCTATGCATTTATGGACCCTGGGAGTACAGCCATGTTCTGTACAGAGGACCTTAGAAAGAGGCTGAATGAGAAGGGAAAACCGACTCAGATCTCCTTAAGCACCATGGGTCAGAACGAAGCAGAAGAACGAAGGTTGATCAATAGCTACCTGCTTACAGGCCTTGAAGTGTGTAGTCTTGATGGAGAAGAGTACCTGCGGCTACCCAAAGTTTTCACACACAGTAATATTCCTGTGCAGAGAGAAAACATTCCCAGTCAGCAACATCTATAGAAGTGGTCCTACCTGAATGAGGTGAATCTACCGTGTATCGATGCAAGTGTAGGCCTTCTGATTGGCGCCAACAACTCTAAAGCAATGGAGCCCTGGCATGTTATTAACAGCCAAGAGGAAGGACCCTATACTGTAAAGACGGTTCTCGGCTGGATGGTGTATGGTCCAGTGACGAATGAAAACCCACTTGTCAGAGGTAAAACAGCTCCTTACAGTGTTCATCGAATTGGTTGAGGAAGTGGAACAGCTACTTACAGCAATATAACACAGATTTTCCGGAGCGTCTATATGATGACAAAGAGGAAATGTCACAAGAGGACAAGTTGTTTATGGAATCAGTGAAGCACAACCAAGTTTATAGACGGACATTACAGTGTGGGGCTCCCATTGAGAGACAAGGGTGTGAAAATGCCCAACAACCGCTGTGTGGCCGAGCAGCGAGCTGCTGGTCTTAAGAGAAAATTGATAAGAAACCAAGAGTTTCTGGAGGACTACAAAGGCTTTATGAAGAGTATGCTGGAAAAAGGCTACACCATGAAAGTTCCTCAAGATCAGCTCGCTCGTGATGACGGCAGGGTTTGGTATATCCCGCACCATGGGGTATACCACCCGAAGAAAAAGAAAATGTGTTGTTTTCGATTGCAATGTCAGCTTCCAGGATGTCTCGCTCAATGGTCAGTTGATGCAGGGCCTGACCTCACCAACACGCCCATTGGTGCCTTAGTGAGGTTTTGAGAAGAACCGATAGCTGTGATGGCGGACGTAGAGTCCATGTTTTATCAGGTGAGAGTCCCAGAGACAGACGCTGACCTGTTGCGATTTCTGTGGTGGCCGGCTGTTGATCTTAGCGCACCTGTAAAAGAATACAGGATGATGGTACATCGTTTTGGAGTGACGTCTTCCCCTAGCATTGCGTCTTATGCGCAACGAAGAACAGCAGAAGATCAAAGAGGCACCGCTGCCCCAGAAGCCGTGGAAACAGTTCTACATAATTTTTATGTGGATGATTGTCTCAAATCGGTGGTGACGGAGAAGGAAGCAGTCTTCTTGGTGAAGACTGTTCGAGACTTGTGCGCTGAAGGGGGTTTTACCCTCACCAAGTGGGTCAGCAACAGCAGAAGGGTCTTGTCTTCCATTCCTGCAGAACTCCAAGCCACTGAGTTGAGAGACCTCACAAAGGATGCCCTGCCTACAGAACGAGCTCTTGGGGTACAATGGTGCACAGAGAATGATGTGTTCACGTATAGCATCAAGTCACAGGACAAGCCCAAGACAAGAAGAGGTATTCTTTCTGTTGTAAATTCCACCTACGACCCTCTTGGCTTCCTGGCACCATTGATACTCCCCGCCAAGCTTCTCCTAGGGGACCTGTGTAAAGAAAAGCTAGGATGGGATGAAGAGATCGATGACTCACGAACAGAACAGTGGAGTAAGTGGCTGGAGGATCTCACTCGCCTCTCAGGCTTCAGCATCAGATGATGTATCAAACCTCAGGCCTTTGGAACCACAGTGGTTGCCAGGTTACACCATTTTTCTGATGCTAGTGAGGTTGCCTATGGCACAGTATCTTACCTTGTTTTGGTGAATGACCAGGGCAGAATCCATTGTTCCATGATGATGGGGAAGTCTAGAGTGTCCCCATCAAGCAGATCACTGTGCAAAGGTTAGAGTTGACTTCAGCAGTGGTTGCAGTCAAGGTGGATAGGATGCTTCAAGAGGAAATGCAAATTCCACTTCAGCAGTCAATTTTCTGGACTGACAGCACAACGGTTCTGAATTACATAGATAGTGAGACTGCCTGTTACAAAACTTTCGTGGCAAATAGAATCACACTCATACGAGAAGCCACTAAACCATCTCAGTGGAGGTACGTCAGAACGTCGCAGAACCCGGCTGACAAAGTAACCAGGAGCATGAAAGCTAGAAAGTTAATAGAAGATAAAGACTGGATAAATGGCCCAGAATTCCTTTCACAGCCAGAAAGTGAATGACCGCAGAGACCAGACAACCTGAATCAGAGCATGTAGAATGACCCGGAGGTGAAAAGTGTCACGGTAAACACCATCACTACAGAAGAAAAGCTTGATTGTATGAACAAGTTACTTGATTACTACAACAGTTGGAACCGACTGAAGAGGGCGACTGCATGGATAATGAAAGCTAGAGAACTACAGATCAACCTGAAAAATAAAAGAAGAGTTTCAAAGTGAGTTTCATCATCCCATGATGAAAGATGGCATCCTAAGGGTGGGAGGAAGGCTAGTTAAATCGGCCATGCCAGCGGACATAAAACATCCTGCGATACTGTCCAAACACTCAAGAGTTGCATTTCTCATCCTGAGTGACATCCATGAGAAGATCGGTCACTGCGGGCGTAATTACATGTTATCGCAGTTGAGAGAGAAGTTTTGGATCCCACAAGCAACCTCCGCCATCAGGAAACTTATATCCAAATGCACAGTTTGCATATGCTACACAGTCATGGGGAAGAACAAGTAGTTATATATTAAGTGCATCCTAAACAGCAACCTACAACTCTTACATGGGTATTTGTACCTTGCACCAATTTGTAGTACTCAGTTGTTGTCTTATTATTTCAATAGCTTTTAAATGGTCCATCAGAAGACCACCTAAGAAGTTGTATTACACAAAGTGCATCCTAAACAACAACCTACATCTCAGACATGAGTATTTACAGGTGATATTCATAAAATTGGAATACTATGAAAAGCTATTGAAATAATTAGATAAAAACTCACCACTACTATTAGGTAAGAGGTAGAAATACCCATATCTGAGTTGTAGGTTGCTGGGCATCATGGGCTTAATGTAATACAACTTGTTTGGTGCTGTTCTGATGGACCATTTAAAAGCTATTGAAATTAAAAGATAAAAACTCACCACCACTATTAGGTAAGAGGTAGAAATAGAAATACCCATATCTGGCTTATAGGTTGTTACTTAGGATTGCGCTTAATATATAAGAGCTTGTTTTATGATCTTATGATGCACCGTTTAAAAGCTATTGACATAATTAGACAAAAACTGACCACCACAAATTGGTGCAAGGTAGAAATACCCATATAAATGTAAATGTGCCATATTTTGTCAATTGTGATTAATAGGGAGCTGTGGTGCATACATGCCCAGAGCGGTGGGCAGCCCTAGCCCGGCGCCTGGGGAGCAGTTGGGGTTAGGTGCCTTGCTCAAGGGCACCTCAGTCATGGCCTCAGGTCTGGGAATTGAACCCATGACCCTCCGGTCACAAGACCAGTTCCCTACAATCAGACCATGACTGCCCGTTGTATTACAAGTTGTATTACACAAAGTGCATCCTAAATAATAATCTACTATATAAAAGTTGTAGATTGTTATTTAGGATGCACTTTGTGTAATACAACTTGTTTGGTGGTCTTATGATGGATCATTGAAAAGATATTGAAATTATTGAAAAAATAAAAACAGAGTTCGCAGTGCTCTGGGGCCTTTACTACTGCCACGTGCGTCCGTGTTAACCATGTTAATGTAAATTGTAGACAGTGCCTTAGACGTAGCGGTCACAATAGAACATTTTAAATAAAATGTCTACAACTTAAAATATGTATATTCCTGGCGTAAACAAAGTTGTAGGTATTTATTTTGTTTGCCAGAAATGAGAATTTGCACATTATGGCACTTATTATTGAAGAAAGAATTCCGAATATGTGAACGTGAGACCAACTTGACCGCAGTCAAACGAAGACCATGAAGAATAAACAAATCAGTAACTTCCGGGGCACACAAATGAATCTGTTTTTTAATTTAGCTATTTTTGTTTGGATCATCAAATAAAAAACTGAAAAATACAAGCCTGGTTAGTTTTTTTGTTTTTATATTCAAAACGAAAAACAAAATAATAAATTGTTTTTTTTTTATTTTCCGATTTTGATTTTCAGTTGAATATCAAATGAACGAATGATACACGGATTATACACCTATACAAGGTGGAATTAAAGCACTTGTACGTCTCTTTCAAGGTCCATTTCAATATTTCCCAGCACGTTAAACTTAATCAAGTTAAATATTTATACATATACTCGAAATTATTCGAATTCTCTTTTTTATTCACATTATTTAATGGTTGTTTATTTTCAAAACGCCCAATCTTAACGTCTTCACGTTCTCTCATGTTTCGTCCTGGAATTACAAGAGGCTCGTATTTGTTAACGTAATACAAGAAAACAGTTCGGTCAGACAGCTATTTGTTGTGAAACGAAGTAGTTACAATTTCAAGCATTTTCAAGTACTTTAGCCTAAATTTCAGCACTTTTTAAACCTGAAACACAAAGCAACATTAAAATTCGTCAGGTAAATGTTCCTTCCCCTGTTTTTGAGGGAGGTTCGCGCGAGGTGTGCGGAGTCGCGCACTACGGTCACTCGCGAAAGTATAAACCTAGCTTTTTAAGGTCTTTGCTTTCACTGGATGTGAAAGACGCCATTAATTTATATGATTTCATTTTCTAATTCTGACGTGCCTGTTTTTCATATGTTAAAACCAGACTCGGTGTGAAAGCCTTAATATAGAAATCTCTATTGTGAGGATCATGTCAGAAATAAATCCTCTCTTTCTGCAGTATCTGGTTATATTCCAACTTGGCAGTAAAACAGACGTTTACAACAGTTGTTGATCAGACACTGACCCAGGCTCAGTGTATCAGATATTAAATAATTTAAACTAAAATAATTGTAGGCCTACTGAAATCCATGATTTAGGTTTCTCTAATTTTGCAGTATTTATAAACAGGTGTACAGCTTATTTTTTTAAAGGAGACATTTTGTATAGGCCTACAATAGTTCCAGCTTTCTACAATAAATAGTTCATTGAACATAAATAAACTTTTGTTGCAATTTCTTTAAGGGTCAGTGTATCTTTTAATAATATATGTAACAAATTGTGATACCGTGATACCGCAGTATTTCCTGAGATGGTTATCATACCGTGAAAATCTCATACCGTCGTAACCCTAATCTTAATGTGTTTTGTTTGTCAGTATGCCTATCTTTGTCTGTTGATATTTTCTAATATCAGAGGTTTTTTTTTTCTCTCTTTCTCTCTCTCTCTACCCCTCTCTCTCTGATAAGTCAGTATAGATTTATTGGCATAACTGTACAAAATGCAATATTCAAAGTGTTTACTCTCTCTTTCCCTTTTACTTCTCTCTGCCTGCCTTTGCATTTCTCTCTCTTACTCTAGCTCTCCTTTTCTAACTTTCTCTCTACTTCTCTTGTGCTGTTTTCCCTCTCCCTCTCACCATCTCTCCCTCTCTCTCCATCTCTCTCTCCCCCTCTATCTATCTCTCTCTCTCTCTCTCTCTCTCTCTCTCTCTCTCTCTCTCTCTCTCTCTCTCTCTCTCCCCTTCCCCCATGGTTTCATTCTTTTTTTCAGTGTCAAGTCTGGTCACTGCACAGCCAGGAATCTGATCCGCTAGTCATCAGTCTGAGCTTCTTTTGATCATTTCAGGATTAGGGAGGGAGGGGGTAAGGATTACTTCACTCTAATTTAATTGCTCCCATGGCTCGGTGGCATCGGAGGTGTCATCTAGAGTCCTACTGTGAGACTGTCCAGCCGGTCCTGAGGACGTCTCAGCCTTAAACCCAAACTAGGGTGGGCTTTTTAATGGCTTTTGGGCTGTTTGTAGCAAACAACATTTCAGAGACATTTCTTGATTAATTTACATCCAGGCACAAGAACAGCATACACAGACACGCATGATCGGCCAACAGCATGTGTGAGGCAGACGGACGCCACAGCCTTGGCGGCGTTCCTCTACGCCGTGACGGAGACGAGGACGGCGGGGAACTCGGTGAACGGGAATGTAAATAAGGATGAAAAGATCTGGGGGGCCTCCTGCAGCAGGTGGGCGGTGCTGTCAGCTGGCGTTATTATGGCTTTATTTAGCAGCGCTCTTGTGGGAGCCCACACATCCACGTCAGACTCCCTCTGACAAGACAGGAGTTCCTCGGGAGCAGAGAGGGAAGCAGGAGGAGGTGGAGAGAGAGGAGGCGCAAGGAGGCACCCAGAGGTGCATCATTAAATCCTCACTGCTCCGCTGCTGAAGTGTGGCTGTCTGCATAAGCACTTCCCCTCTGTTGTTTATCCCACTGAGCTCTGTCGTTAACTAGATTCGCAGGCACTACACGCCCACACACACACACACACACACAAACCACCTCACACAAACACTCAAACCACCTCACACAAACACACAGTACTCACATTTGCGAAGGAGTTTTCTTTCTTAAATGTATGCAGTTTGCCAGGCTTCAGTGGCGAAGCCTGAAGGTGGTGTGACACAGCTCTTCCCAAGAGGGAGAGAGAGAGATGGAGAGATATGCACACTCACTGGAGGCGGCAGTCTTGTTTCAATTTCTTGAAGGGGAAGGTGCCATGTGTAGATCTTTTAAGTCATCTTTTTTTTTTTATATAATTTATTTTTATTGTTCTGTTTTTTAAACAATAGAAGGGAACATAGGTTAGGGACTTGGATATTTCCGCATAATAATGATTGAGCCACGGCCATTTTTCTCCGGTCGCGATGTCTAAGTGAAATCAGTGATCGCAAGCATGCTGTAAAAAAAAAAAATGCTGTTTTCATCGGTTTGTAGGAGGTTCTTCCCAGAGTTTTTGTAATATGACATAACTGAATGTTCGCTTTCTCTCATCCCATTAGAAGAATTCGCATTTCGCGCTCCTGTTTCTTTTTGAGCCTGCTTGAATTTTAACTTCGCGTTTGGACTGTTCAAAAACATTGTGGGACTGTTCAAAAGATATTAATAGATACGTGGACCGTTACATTATATTCTTGTTTGTTTCCTGAAGTTTTATCCCAGTCTGTACAGATTAAGGTAGTGTTTTAAGGCTCCCAAGACAACGTGTTGGTCCGATGAACCATGATAGCGGCGGGCACGGACTAGCCACATGCTAAAACTAGCCAGGGTTGCCAGGTCCTACAAAAATATCCCGCACAAAGTCAGTGTAAAACCCGCCCTTCAGCAGCCTAAACTAGCCCAAAGCTGTTGGGGGGGGGGGGGGGGGGGGGGGGGGTGAGTGTTTAAAATGGAGACAAATTAAGTATTATATCGTGATCGATTCTTTGTGTTGACTTGCAGTAGCCCAACTCAAAAGTAGCCCAAAAAACCGCACCCCGTGACCCCAGACTTTTTACCTGCGGCTGGATTTTCAAACAAGCCCAATTTGGCATAAAAACCGCGAACCTGGCAACTATAGCCACACGCTAAAACTAGCGCACATTTCTTGATCACATTTCCTTTCGTTTTAGGTTAATTGCATTAAAAACAATAGGGCCGATTTAAATGTGAATATCTTTGGACTGGCTTGATCAAATTTGACAATTGAGGCATCTCTAATAAAACTATTTTAAATGTGATTAAATAATTTTGAAAAAAATGTCCAAGTCCCTACATAGGTATCAACAACAATAACAAACAGAAAAGGCAGATCGGGAGAAGTCAGGGACCATTATAAAAGAGTTGAAATGCTTTCCACATACATGCATATGTAAATTAAATGAGTTACATTGTGCTATATATCTGTTGTCCTTTTTTGTCCTCAGCTAGGTTACATAAGTTTCAATGCAGGTGGGTTATTAGCATTTACAGAGTGGTAAAAAGGAGAGGGGGGGGCCCTCATGCACACGTGTGGTCAGAAAACCAGCAACATTACATGAGCAGGTATATCATTTCAAAGCCAAGTATGATGTCCAGTTTCTCCAGTATTTTTCACATCTGTTAGAGGCATGTCTTAATGAGAAAGTCATTCTCTCCATAGCATAAATCTCCTGAATTATTTCTACCCACTCACAGAGTGTTGGGGATTCTGTGCTTAGCCATTTCCTAGTTATTGCTTTTTTACTACCTGCTAATAGAATTTGTAATAGGTATCTATCCTGTTTTCTCAATCCAGCTGGTATGTTTCCTAAGTAAATGACACTGAAATCTGTAACGATTCAGGGGGCTGGGTGTGACGCAGATGCAGGTATTTAAATATTTTATTAAATAGAGGAGGCAACGCACTAAACAAAGGAAAGTAAATAGGTAAAGAAGTAAACTAATGAGAACATACGAATACTGGAACAGAGAAAGAATACTGGAACAGAGAAAGAATACAATAACCAACAGAAACAGAATATAAACAAGTCAAGACAGATCTCTACGATAAATAGAAACACAAAATACGAACACAATCTAAACAGGGCCGGAACGTCACACGAACATAAGGCAGGCATCAAATACAAAATAGACCGTAACACACAAACCGTAACCATACGAGCACCATAACACACAAACCGTAACCATACGAACACACACGTATTAAACAGAACAACCAGAGACGTTAAGCTCATAAAGAGAAACTGGACTGCACGCTATAGAAAACTAAACCTACAGGAGACTGATGGGGGGAATATACAACTGAGGAACGTAAACGGGAATCAGGCAGGGGAATGATATGAAAAGGGGAAAAAACACAAAAGGAAGCTAAATATATAAACCAAGAAAACAAAACTGGAACAAGGAAGACTAAACGGAACAAACCAGTCCTGACCAGCACACGGGAGGAGCGAAGGGAAGATATAGACTACAGAACGCAGAGCAGAACTTAGTACAGGGAAGAACAGGAAACAGGAAACACAACAATGACCAACACGGAGGACTGAAACAGATGGGATGATATACTCTGAAACAGGGGAGTGTAATGAGACTCAGGTGTGGGCACTAAAGGCAGGGGCGTGACAGACAGAGGGAGAAACCATGGGAATGGGAAAACTAGGCAGGACCAGGGAGGAGGGAGGGGCTGGGCGTGACAAAATCAAAATCAAGTTCAAAATTATTAATTATTGCACTGGGCCCGTATTTATCAAACTTCTTAGTGCTGAAAAATTCTTAGATTTGCTCCTACTCACAGAGTTAAGTGTAAGTGCCAGTTATCAAAACTCTCAAGTATAAGAATCACTCTTACTCTCCTGAAAAGTTAAGACTGCTCCAGAGGACTCACAAGTCGTTAAGAGTTGCCACCAGGGGGCTGAGATGGCACTGAGAAGACAGAGACGCGTGCGAACCTTCATTTTAGGTCAGAGCCGGCCCTGACCAATGTGGTGCCCTAGGCGAGATTTTGGTTGGCGCCCCCTGTATCATCAATCATCGGGTTGATTGTGTCACTATTAAAGAAACAAATAAAAAGCAAATGACTTAAATATTACCATATAACAAGCAATAAATATAAAGGTGTTGCACAAAAAATATTTTAAAACTATTTTACATAACGTAGTGCAGAGAACAACTTTTAAATATTAATAATAAATAAAAAAAATAAATTAAAAACAATAACTACCACCAGTGCAAATCAGGGCAATTTGCCTACTGCAACATTATTATTTCAAAAGTGCATCCGCAATATTAGTATATATTTATTTTAAGCTAAGCTAATCATAACACCTACTAAGATTGGGCAGTATGATGACAGTGGCGGTTTTCACTAAGATCATACAGAGGGGAAAAAGCCACAATGACGATTGAGTGTTAGTTGTGAGTCAAGCGAGCTGGTTTCAAAGAAAAACACAACAGCTACAGATTGGCAACATTTTGGATTTGTTTCAAATAAAAATGAGAGACCATTGGAGCACGCCCCCACGATTCTAATTCGATAATATGATTGGTTGATAAAACTGCCAATCTATAATAAAAGCTCTCAATGTAAAAGGGCCTTTCTCTCTTTTACCTAGAAACAACGGTGTGAAATATTCTGATTGGTTGATTTTTTATTTCACCGCTGAGGTTTTTTTCAAGCACAAGTACGAAAAGTGGAATTGAAAGCCGATTTATAGGAAAAATTACAAATTATTGGTGAAGCGTTATTAACATATATTACATATAATAGATAAAGCATCGTTTTTAAGATCAATTAACCTTCAGAGAAGGCGTTGAAGTCCCTGACGGTTCGCCAATGGTATAGTGTTAATTCACCACATATTACCATTATTACCTGTTTTTTGCCGCCTTTCTTCCTCCACTTTTCTCATTTTTCTACCCTGGGCACCAGAGGACTTCTGCCTTTTTGACGTCTTTACAGGGAGATGTCACTCACTCTGTGGTGTACAGAGAAACAGTAATGAGGTGCGCAGAGCGCGCGGGGGAGGGCGGGTTGGCGAGCGGGTGATAGGTGTCGTGTGTTGTTATTATAAGAATTATTAATTTGTCTAATATTATTAAACAATGAAATTATGAGCATGTGGACTTTGCTTGTTTTCAAATTTATTAGTTGTTCATTTGTTTAAAAAAAAAAAAAAAAAAAAAAAAACCGCATGCACGCGAGCGCCCCCCTGGACAGCCGGCGCCCCTAGCATTTGCCTATATCGCCTAATGGAAGGGCCGGCCCTGTTTTAGGTACACATTTCAATTTTATAGATATATAAATATGCACACAAATATGCACAATGCACAAATATGCACAATAATTAGGCATTAAGATAAGCATGGGTTAAATTTTTTTTTCTTTTTTTCGTGCAAGAGTGTAATATTCATGCTGCGATTTTCATACTTTAATTTTAAGCTTTGACTTCTGCCTTGTCAGTTATTGTATGTCATTTGGGAGTGAGTCCTCTGCCAGACTTCCTTCAGACGCTCACTTTTCCTCCGGCCATTCATGACTGGTGGTGTTTGGAAGCGCTGTCAGAGAGGGAGGGGCAGATGGAGAATCTGCGCTCAAGCCAGCAGGGTCGGGAGCACGAGCTTTAATACTGACAGATGCAATTATTTTATTAGCATCACAGTGTTTGTGTGCAAATCTAAATAAAATTTAAAAACATTGTCTTTGAGATATACTTTAGAATTTCATTAATGCAGGATCCATTCCACATATCACCAGTGTCTTCCCCCATGATACGCTGCACCACCTCACAAACTGCGCTAAGAGGCTTGCCCGGTGGTCCTCCGCCTGAATGTGATTCAGTTAGAATGTATGCAGTATCCAAAATAAATCAGAGAAAACATATGAATAACAAAAGAAAGAAGGAAATAAGAAAGAAAAAAAAAAGAAAGAAACAAATTTTTTATAAAGATTATTTATTAACTACGTAAATACGCTGTGTTATTTTACAAAAATCATGACTGCAAAATTATTAAGTTAAATGTGAAGGTATTTCAACATTTTCTGAATTTTATCTTGACATTTCTCAGGAAATATTCTTGAACATGAAATCCGATCCAGTGATTGGTTCTTGCAGGGAGTTTTGAAACGACGTCATCCAGGATCAGCTTTGCGGTACAGCCAGGTGTCGTAAATCAGCTCTGAGACGGACACTTACGAATTGCTCCTACACTTCGCTTAAAGTGAGACTGAGAGGCTTGATAACTAACTTTTAGTCTCAGCTTTTAACTAAGAATTATTTTAGACATAAGTCAATTCTTAGCAGCATTCTTAGGAGTAATTCTAAGAAGTTTGATAAATACGGGCCCAGACGTAGAGGTAGTAGACATTGTCCTGCATATGTTTAGCCAGTCATCCTCAGATAAGTTTATATTGGCTTCGTTCTCCCATCTTGACTTAACATACATTGTGGAAAGACTCCTTTCCAGCTGTAGAGATGAGTAAATTCTTGAGATTAATCCTCGGTTGGTGTTCCGTATGAGTCGATAAATATCTTAATTAAAGTCATTCCTTTTTCTCCCACCGTTTTGATGTTTTTGTTAAAGTAAGATCTCATTTGAAGATATCTAAAGAAATCATGTTTCACTAAATTGTATTTTTTTGTAAGTTGTTGATAGGTATTTAGATATTTTTTGGCAGATATTGTACAGTATGAAGTTATGCCTTTATTCATCTAATATTTAAATCTGGTGTCCAATTAAGCTGGTGTGAATTCTGTGTCATATGAACATTGCATCATGTTCCGGATCACACCAACATACCAGAAAACGTAACTGTGCCGCTCTGTAATAGTCTTCTAAGCAGGGTAAGGCCATTCCACCCTGTTCCCTGGGTAACTTTAGTGTCTGTAGTCTAATTCTTGGTTTTTGTTTTCCTCAAATAAAGGTTGAGATCATTATTTTCCACTCATGAAAATGTTTGAGCAGCCTAGGTAATATATTCATTTTTATAATATCTGTTCGGTTGGACATATTCATTGGCAACAATGACCAACGATTTAAGTCTGCTTTGATTTCAGCTGTTAGTGGGGTGTAGTTTTGCAAATAAATACCAGATAGGTCCTTAGGTATTCACACACCTAGGTATTTAATTATGGTACTTTCCCATTTAAATATTTGCCTTTTGTGAACTTTTTCCTGTGGATTATAGTTAAAGGTAAGAGTTTGAGTTTTATGTAAATTTAGTTTATAGCCTGAATATGTTCCAAATCTTTTATGCAGAAACAACAATTTAGGTAAACTTGCTTCTGGTTTGGTCAGGGTCAAAAGTATGTCATCTGCATACAGACATATTTTATATTCTGTATTCATAATCAACACGCCTGTTATATCTATATCCTCTCGAATTGCCTGTGCTAAAGGTTCGATAAAGAGAGCGAAAAGTGTGGGACTAAGAGGGCATCCTTGTCGACATCCCCTTTCAAGAGATAATGTTTTGGATAGATTCCCATTTATTTTAATTCTGGCTGTTGGAGAACAATATAAGCATTTCAGACGGTTAATCATTTGATTATCAAAACCGAATCGTTTGAGAACTAAATACAGATATTCCCATCGAAAGAATCTCATATGGGCGATAAGATGAAGAGCACATCTCACATTGTCCTGGGTATGTCAGTTTTTTACGAAACCCGTATGATCTGTATCTATCAGATCTGGGACGATATCTTCCAATCTCGTTGCTAGTGTTGATGGAAATAACCTGTAATCTATGTTAAGAACAGAAATAGGCCTAAAGGAACCACATTCTGTTTTATCTTTTCCTGTTTTAGGTATTACTGAGATCACTGCTTGTCTCCAAGACAAAGGGGGTTCTCCCCCCTTAAGAACATAATTAAAGCAGTCCTTAAGTAACGGTATTATCTTTCTAGAGGTTTTATACCACTCTGATGGGTAACCATCGGCACCTGGCATTTTATTAGTTTTCAGTCTTGATATAGCTTTATTTATTTCTTCCTCTGTTATCTCCTGAGTTAATATCCTATTTTGTTCAGTTCCTATTGATGGTAGATCTAGAGACATCAAAAACTGTGATGCATCTTCTAATTCGGCTGCTATGGGTTGGGCATAAAATTTTGTGTAATACTTTGTGTAATACATTTTGTCACATAATTTGTTAGTCTGGGGATCTTTTTCTTTCTGTATAATAATTTCTTCTTGTCTTTCTTTTATGTCCCCCTTCCATGACATAAGGTAGAGGTCTGCGCGGGACTGCTTTTTTTAATCCCGCTCCCGCCAAAAAATCGATTGTTTTAATCCCGCTCCCGCCCGCACCTGCTTGTTTTAATCCCGCTCCCGCCTGCACCGGCCAAAAAATCGCTTGTTTTAATCCCGCACCCGCCCGCCACATATATATTTCTGTCACCCGCAATCCTAATATGAATTTAATTAATTAGATTTAGTATTTGAAAATTTCTTATGTATTTATTAAAACAGCAATATAGCAATGGATCGCGCTGTCCCATTTCTTAGCACAGTCCAAACACATGCCGTCAGGTGACGTACACCAACACTTTCTGACATCTATCACAACAAGCCGATTTCCATCTCCATTAATTACAATGGAATATGACTTCCATACATCAGACTTTCCTGTAGTTGGCTTAATTGTGGTGTATTCGCCTGTTTTAATAGAATTTTCCACAGCTGAAACTGGTTGACCGTCTACAGCAGGGTTCGGCAACCTATGGCACGCGTGCCACCATTGGCACGCCGAGGCATAGTCACTGGCACGCGACACGCTGGACCAGCATCAGCAAAAATATATATAATTTAATATAAATTATTATATTAATGGATTATACTTTCGCGAGTGACCGTAGCGCGCGACTCCGCATGCACACCTCGCGCGAACGGCGGAGGCGTTTATACTTGGCGATCGATCGAGATATAATACTTCATTTGTGTCCATTTACACTCCCCCCCTCCTCGGTCAACAATTTAAACTCGCCGCCATAGTGGCACACTCATTGACTGGACATGTTAAAGTTGGCACTCCATGTCTCAAAGGTTGCCGACCCCTGGTCTACAGTCTCTGCCATTTCTGTATCAAAATGACAAAATGACGCACACTTCATGTTCACGTGATCAATTGCTTAGCCAATATTTTGAATTAGTTTATTGCTTACTTACTGAATGATTAGTTGTTTTCGTCCTGTTCCTTATGCATGGAAATCATTGCGTTGTTATTATTATAATTTTCTAGACTATTAATTTGCGGGATTTTTCTACATGTATATGCTGTCCCGCTCCCGCATCGCCTGGACTCATCAAACTCCCGCTCCCGCCAATAACAATTAAATTCTGTCCCGCGCCGCAAGATATTCTGTCGGGTGCAGACCTCTAACATAAGGTACAATTTTCGGCTTCAATGCTCAGTATTAGTTAGAGGGGGAATAAGACCGTCTGGGAGCTTCGAACTTAGGCTGCTACTTGTGTCTGTGTCATACCGGAAGTCCTGGTTGAAGGATCTTGATGCTTTCAGTCCTTTTAAGTCATCTTTATCCCCCAAGGGATCACACACAGCCACCTGCCCTAGTAAGATTTACAGGATGTGTTTTGTAACATGCTTTAAGGCTATTTTGTTGGAGTGGCTTTTTAGCGCAAAATGTGGTCTGACTGCTCGGCGTCAAGCACAGTGTGTGTGTAAGAAGCAGATTACAGGTGTTTAATGGTGTGTGTAACGTGTCTGACATACATGGATAGACAGATTTTCTCTCGCTAGAGAGGAGCTGTTGCAGTCTTAATGGAGCAGACATATGCCTACACACACACAGCTATTATTTTGGGATTTATTTTCTCCATTGACTTCTGCATTACTGTAGCAGAAGAGAGCCGGCCTGTTCTTACACCTGACCTAGAACTGTAACCTCGGTAACCAAAGGAAGTCACCCGCCTCCTGCTCTTGCTCCATTGGCTTGTGAAATAAAAGTATCACTGGCACACACAACGCCACGGCAACCAGGCCGGCAGGAGAGCAGCTCCTACCAGCTCGTACCTAAATCGATAGTGTGTGTGTGCGCACATGTGTGTGTGTGTGTGTGTGTTTGCGTGTGTATGTGTATGTGTGTGCGCGTGTATGTGTGTTTGTGTTAATGTGTGTGTGTTTGTGTTTGTGTTAATGTGTGTGTGTGATTTGTGTGTTTGTTTATGTGTGTTGGTGTGAGGTTGTGTGTGTGTGTGTTTGTGTGAGGTTGTGTGTGTGTGTGAGGTGGTTTGTGTGTGTGAGGTGGTTTGTGTGTGTGAGGTGGTTTGTGTGCGATTATGTGTGTGTGTGATTATGTGTGTGTGTGATTATGTGTGTGTGTGATTATGTGAGGTGGTTTGTGTGTGATTGTGTGAGGTGGTTTGTGTGTGATTGTGTGAGGTGGTTTGTGTGTATGTTTGTGTAAGGTGGTATGTGTGTGTGTGTTTGTGTGTGTGTTTGTGTGAGGTGGTTTGTGTGTGTGGGTGTGTTTGTGTGAGGTGGTTTGTGTGAGGTTGTGTGTGTGTGTGTGAGGTGGTTTGTGTGTGTTTGTGTGAGGTGGTTTGTGTGTGTGTGTGTGTGTTTGTGTGAGGTGGTTTTCGTGTGTATGTGTGTGTGTGTGTGTGTTTTATGTGTGGGTGTATGTGTGTGTGTTGGTGTGAGGTGGTTTGTGTGTGTGTTTGTGTAAGGTGGTATGTGTGTGTGTGTGTGTTTGTGTGAGGTGGTTTGTGTGAGGTTGTGTGTGTGTGTGAGGTGGTTTGTGTGTGTTTGTGTGAGGTGGTTTGTGTGTGTGTGTGTGTTTGTGTGAGGTGGTTTTCGTGTGTATGTGTGTGTGTGTGTGTGTTTTATGTGTGGGTGTATGTGTGTGTGTTGGTGTGAGGTGGTTTGTGTGTGTGTTTGTGTGAGGTGGTTTTTGTTTGTGTGTGTTTGTGTGAGGTGGTTTGTGTGTGTGTGTGTGTTTATCAGTGTTGGGAATGTTACTTTAAAAAAGTAATTAGTTATAGTTACTCACTACTTGTTCAAAAAGTAACTGAGTTAGTAACTGAATTACTCTATAATAAAAGTAACTCGTTACCAGGGAAAGTAACTATTTGCATTACAAATAAAATAAATAATAAATAATAAATAATGGCATATAAATAAAAGTTATATGCCAATGAATAAGGATTTTTTGAAAAAGTAAGTTTCACAGTAAGTTGCAATGAGTAGATCAGAAATGTGTTTAACTTTTGATATTTATTGCACATCAACAGACCAGTGCAGGATAAAATCCTTTAAAATCCCAAATCTTTGTAAAAAAAAAAAAAAAAAGCAAAAGTAAACAGTTACACTATATAAAGTGAATTTACATCTATCAAATTAAATTAAATTCTCTCAACCTGAGACAACTGGTTTGTTTACAACAGAAGTAAACTTAACAATAAAACCTCTATTCTTAATTAAATAAATCAAATACCCAGTCTGGTAGACATTCAGGAACTTCAAATATTTTCTTAAATAATGTTTATATCGCCACCTTGAAAATGCAAATTTTTCATCGGCTTGCTCCTGACTCGCCATTTCTGCCTCTTCTCTGTTTGTGTTGTGTCACTGGTGTGCTTCGGCACGCGTGTAAAAACACTGGCTCTGATTGGCTACCATAACGCTGCCTTAGCCAATGACTTACTGACTTGTTAAGTTAAACAGGTGTTACACCGAGAACCGTGACCTACCGAGATCTGTTGCTCCTCACTAGCCTGGGCAGGGGTCCGCTCGGATTACTGTTAGTATATCAATATATAGTAATGCACCGTTACTATATACGTGGTTTGTGTGTGTGTGTGTGTGTGTGGGTGTATATGTGTGTGTTGGTGTGAGGTGGTTTGTGTGTTTGTGTGAGGTGGTTTTCGTGTGTGTGTGTTTGTGTGAGGTGGTTTGTGTGTGTGTGTGTGTGTATTTATATTATGTGTGGGTGTGTGTGAGTTTGTGTGTGTGTGTATTGGTGTGAGGTGGTTTGTGTGTGTGTGTGTGTGTTTGTGTGAGGTGGTTTGTGTGTGTGTGTTTGTGTGAGGTGGTTTTCGTTTGTGTGAGGTGGTTTGTGTGTGTGTGTTTGTGTGAGGTGGTTTTCGTTTGTGTGAGGTGGTTTGTGTGTGTGTGTTTGTGTGAGGTGGTTTGTGTGTGTGTGTGTATGTGTGTTTATTTATTTTATGTGTGGGTGTATGTGTGTGTGTTTGTGTGTGTGTGTTGGTGTGAGGTGGTTTGTGTGTGTGTCACATGTCACAATGAGCAATTGGCTTGCTCATTAGGGTTCTGGACCCATAGTATTGTTAACCTTGTAAATCCTGTAAAGCTGCTTTGCGACAACTTGAGTTGTTAAAAGCGCTATACAAATAAACTTTGATTGATTGATTGATTGATTGTGTGTTTTTGTGTGTTTGTGTGAGGTGGTTTTCGTTTGTGTGAGGTGGTTTGTGTGTGTGTCTATTTTATGTGTGGGTGTGTGTGATAGTTTGTTTATGTATGTGTTTGTGTGAGGGGGTTTGTGTGTGTGTTGGTGTGAGGTGGTTTGTGTGTGTGTTTATGTGTGTTTGTGTGAGGTGGTTTTCGTGTGTGTGTGTGTTTGTGTGAGATATTTTGTTTATGTGTGTGTGTGTATATGTAGGGACTCTCGGCTGTTGCCTGATTAGCTTTGTTACCCCCCACCATCACACACACACACACACAGTACAGGTCACCTCTACACATATGCTCCTTCTCCGTTTCTGGCCTGAGTGTGTGAGTGTTTCAGACCTTAGACCGTCATCCGGGGTCTGTGGAGACGTCGGTGCACACAAAAACCCCAAAGATGTCAGTCATACATCTCCTGCTGTAGTTTATTACCATAGAAATCAGTGTCACAAAGACTGGACAAATCCCACAACCATAAGTTCCAACCTATTCTGCAGTTACACCAGTTCTTTTGCAGGTTAAATGAAGAGACAGCATATCAAAATGGTTTCTGTTTCTGGGATAATCATAACTGCTTTTAACACTTCTTTAAGTATCTTCTACATTTCTATATTTGTGTGTGTTCAGTGGTTTGGTAGGCACTGATGTTTTATGGCACATCCTTGTCCTGACTTGGTCCCTCCCCTCAAATACAGAGTCATTGGAACCAACCTATCAGCAGCTGCAGAAGATGAAGCTGGACAAGAGCCCGTTCGTGGTGGTGTCTGTGATTGGTCAGGAGCTACTGACCGCCTCCCATCATGGCGCGTCAGTGGTGGTCCTGGAGGCCGCGCTCAAGATTGGCACCTGCAGCCTCAAACTGCGAGGCTCTGTCTTCTCCGCCCTCAGCAGCGCCTACTGGTCATTGGGCAACACGGAGAAAAGCACCGCCTACATGCAGCAAGATCTGGAGGTTGCCAAGACCTTAGGTGAGTGCCTAGGTTAGATTTACCTCATTAACATATGCTAATTCCCATCTTAGAATGCACTGGATGGACCACACTCACTTTCTTTAGTTACTAGCACGGCTAACGTTTTGGAGTGGAACATTCTTTTAACAGTGCACGTGTCCGTGTCAACGTGACTTCATATTTTGCTAAATGAAGCTAGGCTGAGGAGAATAATGACCGTCCTTGAAAGATACGGCATGAGCCACTCTCCTGAATTAATGTACTTCAGAGGCCTTCATTCTGTTGGTTCAGAATGAGGGATGTAATCCTGACCTTAAACACACAGAAGCACGCCTCTCTTTGAGCTAATACTTCAGTAGCATTCAAGCTAAATTAAATAAATTTGACCTGAATAAGCCAGTTTTAATTAATTTTCATCATAATTACCTTACCGAAGCTTAATTAAAGCTGGTTGTTTGGTTATTTTTCAATTTTAATAAATATATTTCCATGAAATGCATGTAAGAAACACATTTTAACCTTCAGCAAAGGATGAATAGCATCTCATAAAATATACATCTAAAATGGAGAGTCCACAATATCATGAGCATTCCTGACACACCACGTCTTCTAGGTCAGGTTTGTTAGGTGCATCAAAGGGTTCGCAGTCTCACGGCCCACGTGTCCACCTCATTGCACCAACAGGATCCTCACACAGGGAGGATCCCCCACTCATCCACCATGTTTACCATCTCACAGAGTCCCTGTGAGAGGATGGGGGTGTGTGCAGGGAGCACTCGGTGTGAAGTAGTGTGTGTGTGAGGATGGGGGTGTGTGCAGGGAGCACTCGGTGTGAAGTAGTGTGTGTGTGAGGATGGGGGTGTATGCAGGGAGCACTCGGTGTGAAGTAGTGTGTGTGTGAGGATGGGGGTGTATGCAGGGAGCACTCGGTGTGAAGTAGTGTGTGTGTGCATGTGTGGCAACACTAATGAGTAGAACAATAGAAGCTCGGCAACAAGCGAATGTGAGTGCCTTTGCGATGTTGTAATCAGCATGAGCTTCTACAGATGTCCAGGAGCTAGGGACTTCTCCACGGAGGTAAGAACTTCTCCACGGAGCTAGGAACTTCTCTTTAACTACAGTGTCATTGCTGCCATATTTTCTGCCACTCGACAGAGCTGGCAAGGTTTGGCTTTTCAAATGCAGTTCACAACCTATAACCAAGGGCAAAGATCTAATCCAGTTCTGAGTGCCTGGGGTTTTCCTTCTGAGACACTGCAGCTTTAACAGCATTCAAATAGCAAGTCTGTCGTGAGACAGACAGAAAGGTAAATACTGACTCTTGAGAGTACTGGGTGTACTCTAGATGTCTCTATGAAGGCTCTATGAAGAGCTAAAAATGTAAAGAAGATCCTTGACCATCTCCTTTTCATTTCATGATCTAAGATCTAAACGTTGACATCACACATTGCTTTTTTACTGTTTAGTATTTAGATGTGCTATTTGAAAGAGGCTTTCACTGACATAGTAGGTGCCGGAAGTGTGTGGTGGAGAGCAAGAGTGTGTGTGTATCCCTGTGGTTGACCCTGCCCTGTCCTATCTCCTAGGTGACCAGACGGGGGAGTGTAGGGCCCATGGCAACCTGGGCTCCGCTTTCTTCTCCAAGGGCAATTACCGCGAGGCTCTGACCAATCACAGGCATCAGCTTGTCTTGGCCATGAAGCTGAAGGACAGAGAGGTAAAGGGAGGAGTGTGTGTGTGTGTGTGTGTGTGTGTGTGTGTGTGTGTGTGTGTGTGCGCGAGTGTGTGTGTGTTTGGGCGCGAGTGCGAATGCGTGTGTGTGTTTGTAAGTGTGTATGTGGACAAGTGTGTATTTCTCTCTTATCTCTCTAAAAGAAATGTTTGTCGTATCATTTGTCAGAGCACAGCAGTTTCTGCCATAAGAATAACAAATGTTATTGTCAGAGTAACAGGTTTGGTCCAGTGGCCGTCATATATCTGGATTCATTTTGGCTGCTGACTGAGCTATCCAGCCTACATCTCCCCCAAACCCCCCCCCCCCTTTTTTTTTTAAAGAGAAAGGGAAGGGGGAGGAGTCAGAATCAGAAACCCCACCTCCCGTGAGCACAGATGCTTGGCTTGGGTGCCGGGCGCTATCACACATGGCAGCACATGCTGACACCAATTAAAGCCTCAGCCGTCAGACAGCGGCGACCGTCACTGCTGCCGCAATGCATGCTGGGTGTCACATTCACACTGCTGTCCTCTGCTTGGGTAGTGAAAGAACAAATGCCGCAAATGAGGTGTGTGTGTGTGTGTGTGTGTGTGTGTGTGTGTGTGTGTGTGTGTGTGTGTGGGACTAGATGAAATACCCTCATCTGCCAGGGTTCATCATCACTCTTCAGAAGGTCACAGCCATGCTGGTTGTATCTGCCTCCTGTAATGATGCTTTTGTCTCTGTTCTTTATCACCACGGCCCAGTGAGCACCTCACTGTACAGACTCATCACTTGTCAATAAGGAGCTCAGTTATATGACCTGGTGTATGTGGGGGCACCTGACAGCACAGATTCACTACCATTAGACAAAGGGGCTTCCGGATCATTCTACTGGAACTATGGCAGTAAAGCTTTTAGTAATCAGAACAACACCTACTATTACCTTTCCACAGCTGGATCTGCTGTTGTAGTTCCACAGCTGGATCTGCTGTTGTAGTTCCACAGCTGGAGCTGCTGACGTAGTTCCACAGCTGGAGCTGCTGACGTAGTTCCACAGCTGGAGCTGCTGATGTAGTTGCTGAGAACAGGCAGGTTGTGAAGAGTAGTCTGGAATTAGACTAAAAATAACTGTAAATCATCCACTTTGGTGGGAAAATGAAGAGAGAAGTGGTGATTCCCACAACTCCAAAAACTCTGTTTGTGTAATTGCATTTATCTGCTGCATGAATGATTATTTTTCTAAATTTATTTGTTACGTGAGGAGTATTCAGTGTTGTCATGGTCACTCCCTCCTCATCACAGCGGTTCCCCCTGCAACACCTTTTGTTTTGATCTTGTTCCCTGGTTTCCTTTTTGTGTGCATTTATTTTGAATTTCCTTGTTGTGTCTGCCTTCACATCCCATCCTTGTCACCTGCCGTTTTCACCTGCACCTAGCCCGTGTCTTCAGTGTATGTTTGCTGGTTATTGCATATAGTACAGGTTGTTTTCCTCTGTTGTGTTGGTTTGTCTATGTCTCGGTATGTTTATGTCCTGGTCATCGTTTATTGAAGTGTCTGTATTTTGTCTAAGTAGTACTTGGTTGTTATCTTTAGTCTTGTTTGGTTTAGCTGTGATGTTTGCCTACTTGTGATTGTCTTAGTTTCTCTCAGAATAAACCCAACAATAACTCGCAATTGTGTCCATGCTCTACCACCCCTGAGTCAGCAATGTGTTTCACTGATAGAGTGTGCGGCTCCAATGGTGTGCATGTGTCTGTGTGGTACAAGTGTGCAGTGGCGCAAAAAGGGGGTATGTGGCGTATGCGACGCATAGGGGCGCTGCACTAGAGGGGGCGCCAAATCGATGCCAGAAAATTATTTGCCGAGTTGGTGGGGATGGGGGTGGAGTGCGGGGGGCGCCGATAGTATGTTTGCATACACCTCAGAAAGTATGTAGTTGCAACCCTGCAAGTGTGTAATTGTGTGTGTGTGTGTAATTGTGTGTGTGTGTGTGTGTGTAACACATCTCTCAGCATTTGAGAATATAAAAAAAAATGTATTGTTTAGTGTAATGTCAGTACATCGTTAAACATACGACAGCAGGTAACAGAACTGAAGTCAAGCCAAGTCAACTTTTTTATATAGTGTTTTTTACAACCAGTCACAAAGCCACTTTACAAGCACAAGGGTCCAGATCCAAGCCAAGGGTGAGGAAAAACTAGGCAGGGATTAGTAAGTAATCTTGGGAGGACCAAGACTCAAAAGGGAACCCATCCTCCATTGGGCGGCCCAGCTAGGAGAAGTCCATATTTATAGTTCTATTTCTAGGACGAGCAGTACAGTCCCTTCAATTTGGATGTTGGGCTTCGGATAGGGGACAGACCAGACCATTTTCTAGGTGCTTTAATGGAATTGTCTATGTAGAAGCATGTAACCAGGATATAAAATATAGGTTAAGTATGAAAAAAATAAAAAAAACAAATACTCCACACCTTCATATATACATTCACACAAGGCTTGATTAAATAGTAATCAAGCAAGGGTACACTTGCTGCCTGTTCCTTACATTATCTTTATGCCTTCTGTTTTAATGTGTTTTGTAAAGCGTCTTTGAGCACTGTGGAAAGCGCTATATAAATAAAATGTATTATTATTAGTAAGTAAATTTTTATTTATGTAGCACATTTATAAACCAATCTGCTGTACAAAAAACAAAGAACATTTCCTGCCTTTAATCATCAACTTCACACATAAAACATGCATTAGCATTAGCAGGGTTGCCAACTGTCACGCATTGAGCGTGAGACACACGCATTTGACCGTTTTCACACGCTCTCACGCCACACTTCCGATATCTCACGCCGAAAAAAAAAACTAGTTTATTAACCTCTGATCCACATTTATGATTCAATGAGTTACTAGTTCGCTCTGGCGCCAACAACCGGCGATCGATAGATCGCGATATAATACTTAATTTGTGTCCATTTTATGTTCACTACGTTACGTCAGTGGTGGACGAAGTACAGCAATTATGTACTTGAGTAAAAGTACAGTTACCTTGCATTGAATATTACTCAAGTAAAAGTAAAAGTATTCACCTCAATTTTTTACTTGAGTAGAAGTACAAAAGTATCTGCCTTCAAAAATACTTAAGTATTAAAAGTAAAAGTAAAAACTTTTTTTTTCTTAGCATCATATCAAAACCCCTAGGCCTACTCGATCAACAAGTGAACAACAAAACAGTGCCTTACATTTGCCTAGCAAACACAAAATACTCAAAACTATATTATATTTAAGTAAGACCAAGTGCTTTTGAAGCAACAACACAAAAAGCATTCATTCAAGTTTCATTATTTTATTTTTCATTCATTTCGCTTGTCATAAAACTAATAACAAATAACAAACACCATCACAACTGATGAAAATCAATAAAAACACAACTGATAAATCATTCACTATAAACATTACATTTGATGAAGCATTACCTAAGTTTTGAAGAGGCGATACAGTATATGAAGAGGTTATACGTTGTCCACCACATGGCGGGATAGGGAAGCTTAGCACATAGAACTAGAACTGTGTGCAGCCCAACCAACTGAACTCATAATATTAAACTTGGCCAAATAATTAATAATTATTATTATACCACAGTTAGTTCCGACCCTACAATGTGATTGGCTGAGAGGCGATCTAGGAGTGCCAATATTACACGTTATAGCACTGTCACCGAAGCTCTCCATGTATTACTCCGCCACATACAGGTAACCTAGCAACGCAGCAGCGTTTATAGGCCAAACAGCGCAACTACAAACAAGCAGCAACATTATCAAAATGAATTACAGGGAGTTCGTTAAATCTATTGGCTTCGAAAGCATTTGTTTCGATCTGAAACAGGAGGATGAAGCTATAAATGACCAGCCTGATTCCTCCAATGAGCCAAGGTTTGTCACGCTTACAAACAATGATTTGGATGGGCTGGAAATGCAGAGAAACGAAGTTAATACCGTAAAACAAACGTCCTGGGCTTTTAATGTATTTAAATCCTGGTTAAAGTGCAACGACATTGCAGTCGATTTTAGTATTATCAACAAAAATGAAATGAATCAGCTTTTACGACGTTTTTATGGATCCGTCAGAAACGTGAAGGGAGACTTGGCATCAGCAGCTTCGTTGGTTTAAAGCCTGGTTTATACTTTCGCGAGTGACTGTAGCGCGCGGCTCCGCCCACCTCGCGCGACCCTGCGCGAGCGGTATACTTTCGCGAACGTCGCGAGCGTCGCTGCAGTGTTCTCCGAAACGATAGGTGGCGATAGGTGGCAGTGGAGAATAAAAAACCCCTGCAAAACCGGTGAAAGAACATTTTACCTGACCAGAGACCGTATATATACACCAGGCATCAAACATAAATATGACTTTGCAATATTGTCCGAAACTATATGTGGTAGTATAAAGAAACACCCCTCAAAAAAAGGGAATGAACATTTACCTGACACATTTTAATGTTGCTTTGTGTTTCAGGTTTGAAAAGTGCTGGAATTTAGGCTAAAGTACATTAAAATGTTGAAATTACGTTAACAAATACGAGCCTCTTGTAATTCCAGGACGAAACATGAGAGAACGTGAAGACGTTAAGATTGGGCGTTTTGAAAATAAACAACCATTAAATAATGTGATAAAAAAGCAAATTATTTCGATTCATTTCGAGTATATGTATAAATATTTAACTTAATTAAGTTTAACGTGCTGGGAAATATTGAAATGGACCTTTAAGGTGACGTACAAGTGCTTTAATTCCACCTTGTATAGGTGTATGAACCCGGCAAACATGACTTTGTCCATCGCGCTGAAGCGCGGCGCGCGCGCGAAGTTACAAAATTCGAGAGGTGCACGACCTCGCGCACGGGCGGAGCCACAGCGATTACGTCATTTTCGCCGCGCGGACCCTTGCGCCGCTCGCGGCGCGTCGAGTATAAACCAGGCTTAAGAGCTGGACTGAACAGATACCTGAACGAACCTCCAATCAGCAGTGGATGGACAATAATTGTTGTACTTTATTTTTAATAAATACAACTTAATCAACAGTTGTTTTTGTGTATATTTACCTCTATAATATTTATTGGGTAAGGCTGTTCCAGTGTTGTATAAGTTTAGCAGCGAGCCATTGAATGGAACTATTTTAACTGGCGGAGTGTTTTTAACCAAACAGGTCGTATTTTCTCGTCCTCTTTAACTCAAAATCTTACACTCGTGCTATAACGGGTAATATTGGCACTGTGCTGATCTACGGCACTCGGCCTACGACCGCAGCGCCAATATTACACGTTATAGCACGAACCTCGAGTGTATTATTGCGTAAATAATTAATATAATAATAATAATTTTAATAATTTTGCTTCGCTTCGCTCATATTTGCTTGCCTTCGCCTCCCTCATAGGAATGAATTGCGAAGTTCGCTTCGCTTGGCCAAATTCGCGTGTATGTGTCCCCGGCTTTAACGTTTTATGTGGGAGTCTCCTGTGTTAAACTGGTGCTTAGCATCTCCACAGATTGCAATTTGGGTACTAGCACATTGCTTTGAATAAAAGCATCTGTTAAAAGTTGTGTATTTCAATGTGATATAATTAACCAGGGTATATAAACCATAAACCACCCTGTTGGTAGTACATTTATGGCATTTAGCAGACGCTCTTATCCAGAGCGACTTACAAAAGTGCTATGTAGTTGCTTGGAATCTCCAAGGTAGAATAGATAGTCCTGAACACAAGGTACTCTAAGCTGGAAAAACCACTAGACGAAAGTCAAATGATACCTAACAATTATACCTGAATATACACATCCCCTGAGGAAAAAGACAGTAAACAATTCCTATAACCCAATTATGCACAATACCTGAGGAAAGAGACGATAAAGTACAATAGACAAAGCATAATTATGCAAAGTGCACTTGAAAGAGGTGGGTCTTCAGTCGGCGTCTGAAGACAGCAAGTGACTCCGATGTTCGGACACACAAGGGAAGTTCATTCCACCACCTTGGAGCCAGGACAGAGAAAAGTCTGGATGCTTGTCTCCCATGTGTCCTGGATGATGGAGGGTCAAGACGAGACATACTTGAGGCGCGGAGGGCTCTAGGTATGCATCTGGGTTTTACCATGGCCATCAAGTAAGGAGGAGCTGGACCATTCTTTGCTTTGTAGGCCAGCACCAGGGTTTTATATTTGATGCAGGCAGCTACCGGAAGCCAGTGGAGGGAGGACAGCAAGGGAGTGACATGGCTGAACTTGGGAAGGTTGAAGACCAACCGAGCTGCAGCGTTCTGGATCAGTTGCAGGGGTTTGATGGCATGCATAGGAAGACCAGCCAGTAGGGAGTTGCAGTAGTCCAGTCTTGAGATAACAAGGGACTGGACAAGGACCTGAGTGGCCTCCCTAGTACTCCCTAGTACTCATCTAATGGCGAACTTACCTCGATGTTTTTATTCAAGTTTGACGGCGAGTTCATAAATGATGACCGTGATGTGTTCTTCGGAATGCAGAGGAGACACTTGAAGGAATACGAATCATTTTTCTTTTCGAGGAATTAAAACAATTCGGCTAAATAAGTCCAGGGGTGTTGGGGAAAGCCATCTGTTGCAGCCGTGTCAGATCCTCAGCCAATTAGCGTACAAATCTTAATCTCTTACTGAGCACTGATTGGTTATAGTCTTTTATTAAGCGTTGATTTAAAAATAGAAAAGGAACGAGATGTTTCTGTAAATGTAACGAAGTGAAAAGTAAAAAGTTTTGCTTTGAAATGTAGTGAAGTAAAAGTATAAAGTCTTACCAAATAAAAGTACTTGAGTAAAGTACAGATACATGGAAATGTTACTTAAGTACAGTAACGAATTACATTTACTTCGTTACTGTCCACCACTGCGTTACGTCCCCCCCTCCGCTCAACAACTTACTTCTTGATGAGACAAAAGCATGGACCACCCTCTTTGCATCTGTTATTGAAAGTAAATGTCTCAGATTGGCAATATTACGTAAATGGAAAAAGGCAGTCTTAGTGACACTAAGACTAAACCCACTCAGGTCCACAACTATTAACTACACCCACTCAGGTCCACAACTATTAACTAAACCCACTCAGGTCCACAACTATTAACTACACCCACTCAGGTCCACAACTATTAACTACACCCACTCAGGTCCACAACTATTAACTACACCCACTCAGGTCCACAACTATTAACTACACCCACTCAGGTCCACAACTATTAACTACACCCACTCAGGTCCACAACTATTAACTACACCCACTCAGGTCCACAACTATTAACTACACCCACTCAGGTCCACAACTATTAACTAAACCCACTCAGGTCCACAACTATTAACTAAACCCACTCAGGTCCACAACTATTAACTACACCCACTCAGGTCCACAACTATTAACTACACCCACTCAGGTCCACAACTATTAACTACACCCACTCAGGTCCACAACTATTAACTACACCCACTCAGGTCCACAACTATTAACTACACCCACTCAGGTCCACAACTATTAACTACACCCACTCAGGTCCACAACTATTAACTACACCCACTCAGGTCCACAACTATTAACTACACCCACTCAGGTCCACAACTATTAACTAAACCCACTCAGGTCCACAACTATTAACTACACCCACTCAGGTCCACAACTATTAACTAAACCCACTCAGGTCCACAACTATTAACTAAACCCACTCAGGTCCACAACTATTAACTAAACCCACTCAGGTCCACAACTATTAACTACACCCACTCAGGTCCACAACTATTAACTACACCCACTCAGGTCCACAACTATTAACTACACCCACTCAGGTCCACAACTATTAACTACACCCATTCAGGTCCACAACTATTAACTCCAATAGTTAATTAATAAATCCAATTTTAGTTAATTTCAACCCCCAGCTATCTAGCTAGTTCTCCCCTGTAAAATATAACAGCTACCAACTATGGAGGGTTCTGATGAGCGCCCTTTCCGAGACACAAGAATGATTGGCTTTTATTGCTCTCGACTGACGGGGGACAGAAAAACGCCAGCCCATCCCACCCAGAGATCAGCAGCGGTTCTTCCCCCCTGGACTCCCAGTCGTGGGTGACTATGGCATCTCCACGGCTCTAACCCCCACCATGACAGGGGCTTTTCTGTTGAGCCATTTAATGGCAACGGTATGGTGTAGGGCAAAGCCCTCAGCCTCCACCAGCTTGTCTGCATCCTCCATTGTGCTGAAGGAGGCTGCTCTAAAAGGGTCTCTCTCTCTTCCTCTCCAGTTCTCCTTCAACTGCTCCATCACACTCTCCAGTAGTTTGTGTGACGGAGAATGCGGTTTAATCTCATCCCAATGACATTTCTCGTGTATTCATTAGACGCAGGCCTTTTAGGTGTGACA
This sequence comes from Brachyhypopomus gauderio, assembly GCF_052324685.1. Taxonomy (NCBI): domain Eukaryota; kingdom Metazoa; phylum Chordata; class Actinopteri; order Gymnotiformes; family Hypopomidae; genus Brachyhypopomus; species Brachyhypopomus gauderio. The sequence continues at coordinate 647,715 of NW_027506873.1, read as the reverse complement.
GCGGTCATAATTGCGTTGGTTTTATTTGGTGTGAGTGCCCTCCTGATGGCTCCCGCTCTCCCCAGCGCTAACTGGCTGTGGCTGGTTCTTATTACCTGCGGTCTCTGTCCTTTGCACAATTAACAAACATGCCGTGAAGGCATGCTTCATTTAGGGCCATTTAAAAATTGCCATTTTGTTCCAAGGTAGGCTAGACAGATGTAATGGGTTGTGTGTGTATATGCATGTGAGTGTGTGGGGGTATGTCTGTGTGTGCTGGGGGTTGGTGTGTGTGTGTGGTTGTGTGTGCTGGGAGGTGGTGTGGGTGTGGGTGTGTGTGTTTATGTGTGGGGGAGGTGGTGTGTCTGAAAGAGTCCACCTGTGTACTTTGTCTCATAATTTTTCCTCACTGGCGTGTTTAAATTTGCGTAAAGTAACTTCCATTTGTGTCTTACTTGAGATGTCCTGAAGACCTTGTTTACTCTGTGTGTGTGTGTGTGTGTGTGTGTGTGTGTGTGTGTGTGTGCGCGCCCAACACCAAGGTGGTGTTTACTCCTTTACTCCAGTACTCCTGAAGTGTGTGTGTGTGTTTGCACATAGCTGATTTTGTGTATTCGTGTATATGTAATCACTTGCTTTGAGACATGAGATCTAGGGGTCATTAAGAACTGTGATTCTGTGTGTGCTTTAGGACTGAGGGTCTGGAGGCAAGAGTATTTAATCAGGAACCAAACCATTACTTGCCAGACACACCAGCTTTTACTGACACACACAGCTGACCCTGTACCAGCTTCAGTATGAGTAGATGTTCCCATAAGGGAAAATGTTATATTTTCAAAATTGCAAGTAGCATTTAGCTGGTGTCCATAAAAATGCATTGTTTTAAAATATGAGATTTTAAATATGAGAAAGACCACAGTATTTCCCCTTGGTGTACCCAGGTAAAGATTAGTAACCGAGTTGGTGTGGGAATAGCAGTATCTACATACACTCCTGGAACAGTCTGGAAGATAATGGCATGCAGTGAGAGTGTGTGCAGCACGTGAGACCAGCCCCCCCCCCGACAAGCCGAGATTAGAGTCTGGAATGTGTGGCTGTAACGGAGATTAATGTCTGCTGTGTTATTGACTGTCCCCTCCTCCAGCTCTGTAACGGAGTTCCTTCCTTCCGTTATCAGTCCCTTAACCCCCCAAATGTCCTGCATCGCGGGACGGCTCCTCACAGACAGCTCATTCAGAACAGAGCGACGGCATTCGCATGCAACGGAAATGCACTACAAATCAACCCGTTAGTGATGCGCAGGAACTGTCCATACAGCCTTGTCCACATGGAGGACACACAGAACTGATATACTGGTTAGACGTAATGCTGACAGATTCAGCTCTCACCTCACAACAAAGACAAGTCAACACAACACATCTTTAATGTACATCGGTATATGTATAAAGCTGCCAGTTAAATCCTTTTGGGGTGTGGGGGTTGGGGGTGGATAACAGTTGTCTAGTTTGATAGTAGAGAAGCTAACTCAGAATTATGTTCCTCATGTTCCTGAGGTTATTAGCTGTTATAAGCTGTGTCCTTTCATACTGAGTTGTGAGCTACAGCTATAGGGTGAAAGATGTGCCGCACATTTCTTTCTGTCTCTGAAGTTTGAATAACTTTAAAAGTGTGATAATTTCAAAATAAAGCTATAATTTAGCTTTAAAAATAAAATCTTTGGGCCACTATCTTGACATGCCTGATTTTATTATGTTCTGAGATAATATTGACAGAAAAAGGGCAAAATTGTCTAAATGGTGTTACCATAAAAATGCAGCACCAAGAATATAAGTTGTTGAAAAAATGTGTAATGATATTCTAAACAGCCTCTGAAATACACTAGATTAAATAATACACAAGATTAAATAATCTTAATTTTTTTAATATCAAATAATAATAAAGAAACATGGCAGTTCTGAATATTTCCATTAACATGGGGAATCATGTTTGCCACGTCAAATGTCCGGTATGTCTTCTGGTGTAACCACCCTTTTTGGAGCCATTTTGAACATTTTGCGCCAGAAGATCATGTAACAGAATGTGATGTTAAACAGAAGGACCTCTGAAGAACCCAACTGCCACACGTCAAGATTAGTAACTCTATGTAATATTTGACAAAATAAAACAGATTCAGTTCATGGTCAGGTATGATTAGAATATATGTCATATGGTATGACCTCAGTAAAATATTAATAAACATAAATCATCATAAAATATTCAAGTTAATATGAAAAATAGTTTGAAATATTCAAACCAAGGTCAAGTGCATGCAAAATTTGGTTTCAATTTGAAATGTCATGTGGAGTAACCGGGTTACACCATTGCACCATTTCCTTTATGAGACAAATTTAATCAATTTATGGAGAATATTTCTACTTTTGTAGTTTATAATAATAATAATAATAATAATAAAATTATTATTGTTGTTGTTGGTGTTATTATTACAATTATAATATACCATAATATGCAGCTTGAAATGTAGTCTAAAAAGAATGATAACATCTCTAAATGAAATCTGTTTTTAATTTCACATTTCTATAGGATACTGCACATAAACAAGAAGTATGTAGGTGGAAACCTGTGTATGCAAACAGGTAATAGATTCCTCTTACAAGTAAAGGAAAAGTGTCTCGCCACAGAGTGCATGTTAATATGGATCCTGCTGCAAGGGCAAATTACCTTGTTAAAATAAGACAAAGATACACTACACACACCCTCACATACACATGATAGTGTTTCATGAGATACACTACATACACCCTCACATACACATGATAGTGTTTCATGAGATACACTACACACACCCTCACATACACACGCTAGTGTTTCATGAGATACACTACACACACCCTCACATACACACGCTAGTGTTTCATGAGATACACTACACACACCCTCACATACACATGCTAGTGTTTCATGAGATACACTACATACACCCTCACATACACATGCTAGTGTTTCATGAGATACACTACACACACCCTCACATACACACGCTAGTGTTTCATGAGATACACTACACACACCCTCACATACACACGCTAGTGTTTCATGAGATACACTACACACACCCTCACATACACATGCTAGTGTTTCATGAGATACACTACATACACCCTCACATACACATGCTAGTGTTTCATGAGATACACTACACACACCCTCACATACACACGCTAGTGTTTCATGAGATACACTACACACACCCTCACATACACACGCTAGTGTTTCATGAGATACACTACACACACCCTCACATACACACGCTAGTGTTTCATGAGATACACTACACACACCCTCACATACACATGCTAGTGTTTCATGAGATACACTACATACACCCTCACATACACACGATAGTGTTTCATGAGATACACTACACACACCCTCACATACACAGGCTAGTGTTTCATGAGATACACTACATACACCCTCACATACACACGCTAGTGTTTCATGAGATACACTACACACACCCTCACATACACAGGCTAGTGTTTCATGAGATACACTACATACACCCTCACATACACAGGCTAGTGTTTCATGAGATACACTACACACACCCTCACATACACAGGCTAGTGTTTCATGAGATACACTACACACACCCTCACATACACACGCTAGTGTTTCATGAGATACACTACACACACCCTCACATACACAGGCTAGTGTTTCATGAGATACACTACACACACCCTCACATACACATGCTAGTGTTTCATGAGATACACTACATACACCCTCACATACACAGGCTAGTGTTTCATGAGATACACTACACACACCCTCACATACACACGCTAGTGTTTCATGAGATACACTACATACACCCTCACATACACATGCTGGTGTTTCATGAGAAAGTAAAATCAGTGATGTGGGCCTCCTAAAAAGGTCGTTTTATTGAGAGGTTTGAAGTCAAAATGGAAGACGAATTAAGACCCTGTACATTAGACTAACAGTTTCAGTCATCTTCTGTACTTCAGCTATCAAACAGAAAGAGACAGGGAAAGATCACAAACATCCAGTCACAGATATGCCCAGGGAAACACAGGTACAGATGAGGGAAGAGTGGAAGCAGTATCAGAGGCAGTACAGAGAGAAGAGAAGAAGAAAAGGGTGCCTGCTGATGTTTTGAACCTTACTCCTCTATCACTGAATTCAACATCAGATAAGAAGCTTTTAATGTCCCTCCAGAGTCCATAGTGTATGTTGCTGATCATGACTGTGTGCAGTTTAAAGAGACCACAGACACCTCCACTCATGTGAGGGTAGTGCAGAAAAGTACCAGCAAACATAGAGCAGTGCTGAAGAGAAGGGAGAAGCTAATGTTCATGAAAATAAAGAACTTGAGTGAAAGAATGAGGCAAAAAAGCTGCAATGGAAAGTTGATGAACTCAAAGAAAAGAATGAAAGTGCATGTGAGAAAACAAGAAGAGAGGTAAAAATAAAATTGCAGAGGAGAAAATGGAGAGGGTTGTCACCTTTCTCACTGAGATATGGATGTTTGGAATGTTTAAAACATCTCTTATGCACAATGTATGTACAATTTGAATTTAGTTTTTGATTGAAATTAGTATTTGATTGTTGATTGTTTTAAATGTAATATGATGAATAAGCAGTGTTGCGAATAACGCCGTTAAAAGGTAACGTCGTCATTTTGTCAGTAACGGGATAATATAATTAGTTACTTTTCCTGTCGTTACAACGCCGTTTACGTTACTGGTCATTAAAAGCGGTGCGTTACTATATATTGATATACTAACAGTAATCCGAGCGGACCACTGCCCAGGCTAGTGAGGAGTAACAGATCTTGATAGGTCACAGTTCTCGGTGTAACACCTGTTTAACTTAACAAGTCAGTAAGCGATTGGCTAAGGCAGCGTTATGATAGCCAATCAGAGCCAGAGTTTTTACACGCGCGCCGAAGCACGCGAGTGACACGACACAAACGGAGAAGAGGCCGAAATGGCGTCAGGTGCAAGCCGAAGAAAACTAGAACTTTCAAGGCGATATAAACATTATTTAAGAAAATACTTGACGTTCCTGAATGTCTACCAGACTGGGTATTTGATTTATTTAATTAAGAATAGAGGTTTTATTGTTAAGTTTACTTCTGTTGTAAACAAACCAGTTGTCTCAGGTTGAGAGAATTTAATTTAATTTCATAGATGTAAATGCACTTTATAGTGTAACTGTTTACTTTTGCTTTTTTTTTTTTCCAAAGATTTTGGGATTTTAATAGATTTTATCCTGCACTGGTCTGTGGATGTGCAATAAATATCAAAAGTTAAACAATTTTCTGATCTACTCATTTCAACTGTCTGTGAAAACTGCTTTTAAAAAAAAACTTAATTAATTGGCACATAACCTTTTTTTAACTGTAACGCAAATAGTTACTTTCCCTGGTAACGAGTTACTTTTATTATAGAGTAATTCAGTTACTAACTCAGTTACTTTTTTGAACAAGTAGTGAGTAACTATAACTAATTACTTTTTTAAAGTAACGTTCCCAACACTGTGAATAATGTGTATGAATTGTTCTTACTGAAATCAGAGGTAAATCCATTTCTTCATTGTTAAAAATATTGTTTTATATGGTATTTAAAAAAATCTATTAGATTGTTATCACATTTATTATAACACCTAAATCACTTAACTTCATGACTTTTTATTCAACTTTTATTGTCAATTGCTTGTCGTTTGCTTGTAGTCAGTTGGTGTAAGCGATAAATGTCAATTGCCGTAACCAATGTTTCTGATAAAAAAGTTACTTTGAATATGATTTCGGCACTGTACTACACTGTAAAAATGAAGTTTAAAATTATTTTAAACCAACTAACCCAAGATTAGAGAGAAAACATTAATGTCTATGGCATATTGATTTGCTCATTACATCAAAATATTATCCCCATATTATCTTAGTTTAGAAAAAAAATATTTTTAATATAATTTGAAATTTGATATTTCATAATATGTCACTTATTTTCATCAGTACACTTACATAACGTCTAGAAGACTGAATCATTTAATACTTATTTAATACTTGTTTGTGGTTATACCGTGTGACTATTTAATGTGACTGTGATTCTTTAATTGGTTAAAATGGTAGAAATGTCATATAAAATACTATGGCACCAACAGAAATGCAAACTATACATCTAAACAAACATCTAGCATGTTTAAAGCATATTTGTGATTTGGACGTCATACCAACCCTTATTTGTTACTGATCCCATAACACACATGCCAGGTAGTAGTGATGACATAACTGACCTATATCTCAGTTTCTGACCACATGACTGTTGGTCCTGCCACAACCACATCAGTTAATGGCTAATGAATTCACTATGCTAACAGTCTGTGATTGTAGAGTAATAACACGGTGTAATTATTAAAATGGCTGGCGGGTATAGGCACACGCTAGACACTTACGGTGAAGTGGCTGACACGACTGTTTCCTTGGCAGCAGGGCCACACGGCTCTGGTCCAGCCGGCCGAGGCTCTGACCAAAACCCCGGCTGCACCCAAAGTGGCCAGGCATGGAGTCATTTAAAGGCCTGGAATTACATCCTGTGGCCTCTCCAATCGATGCCGAGCCTGTCACAAAGATGAATGGGGGGCTTTGGGAAGTCCGTTTCGATGAAGGCGGTGAAGAGAGAGCATGCTGGTGTGTGTTTGTGTGTGTGTGTGTGTGTGTCTTTATGGTTATGTTTGTGTATGAGTGTAGCACACGCACTCTCTTATAGACTCCTAGCCTGCAGGCAGGGCTTTTAAAGTCTCACGTGTGTGCTGCAGGAGAAGGGGTCATTTCGCTACCAGGGCTGTTTGGGCCATACTCTCTACTGCACTGCCTCCTGCCCCAATGACGTCTCCTCACGGCCGTGGGCGGACCTCAAGGCCAGGACTCACCATTTCTGCAGTTATTAACTTCTGAAACTGGTTATCATGAGCTCAAGCCTTGGGGTCCAGCAGAAACCACACCACACACACCCATGCATGCACACATACACGTTAAACATCAGAGTGGCATGCGACAGACGACATCTACCTGCTTTCTGGCCAGCCCACGTCCTCAGCCTATTGCAAATAGTGCCAGCAGGGCTGTTATTTACAGCTCCCTTTCCCTTTGACATTAGAAGGCCCTTTCGAGTGGATCTACACACCAGCGTTATGAAGGCCTCTGCCACCATCTTTAATTACGCTACTGATGTGTTTGTTTCACCTCCGCTAACGGAAATATGGACTTCAGGAGACGGCAGTGGCAGCCTTTTCAATCCCAGAATTCAGAAGCACCTGCCCAGGGTGCTCCACCAGCCTCTAGGTACTCTGGAGCGCCGGGATTAATGGAAGTTGGTCTCATTGGTCAGTCAGCACTTGACTGTTTTTGTCATTGCCAGGGTCTCGGGGCAGAGGTGATGGATAGTTATTGGGGGAATTGGAGAGGGGTCTCTGCACTTTGACTTCACCGATTGTGAAATGTTGGATAGTAATATCAGTAGTAATTAATAGCTTGGGTTTGCATTAGAACATTAAAGTATTTTTTGCATGTGTTTGTTTCAATTAAGTAATCTAGAATTTCTGTGTGTTTTGTAAACATTTGGAAAAGTGGAATTTACTGTTTGTGCATGTGTGTGAACATGTACAAATTACAGTTATAAAAGACCTTCTACTAGGAAAGAAGTCTTTTTCTCCAGTGAGTGAGAGGAAATCCAGGCTCTTTGACTTGTGTTGATGTATAAAGTTAGAATCTTTCCTACAGCTCTTGGTTCTTTATGTGCTTGCATTTTCTTCATCCTTCCTCCTCCTCTTCTTTTCTGTGTCTGAGGTCTCTGCAGGAGAGGGAATGACCCTTTGAACTCATGAACATGCTGATCTGGAGGAGGAGGCGGGGTTTGGCATCAGAGCCCACCCCATCAGGTAGCTAGGGACCAGAGCCAAGCTCGGGTTGCCAGATGCACTTGTGTGGAGTTGTGCTCCATAAAACGTGGGGCTCCATCCCAGAGGAGGTTTCACATTCCTGCAGGATGAGGGAAGGTTGTTGCACAAGACCCCCACTGCTGAGTGGATGCCAAAGAACACGAAGGCTGGGGGTCAGCTCTGATTCTGCCAGGCTTCCTCTGCACAATGGGACCTCTCCCCCCCACTCTCTCTCTCTCTCCCTCTTTCTCTCCATCCCTCTCCTTCTCTTTTCTCTCCCTCTCCTCTCCTTCTCTCTCTCTGTCTCTCCTTCTCTCTCTCCCTCCCTCCCTCCCTCTCCTTCTCTCTCTCACTCTCTCTCTCCCTCTCCTTCTCTCTCTCACTCCCTCTCTCTCCCTCTCCTTCTCTCTCTCCCCCCCTCTCTCTCTCCCTCTTCTTCTCTCTCTCCCTCATATTCCTTTGTTCAAAGTGACTTGCTCCTTAATATTGCTATTCCCCAGCCCCATGTTATGGAGGCCAAGGAATGATATGCATCTCCTCACCCCCTCCCTCCACCCCTGAGTCTCCTCAACTGTGCCGTAAATGACGCAAACAGAATTTAGCCGTTCTCACCAACTCCAGCCATGGATCTCTTAATGCAAATGTCTGGAGCTGGATTATAATGTTCAGATTGGAACCTCACTTGTTCTGGGTCTTGATCTGCTCTTCTCTCCTCTCCTCCCCTTTCTAACACCCTGCTCTCCTGCTCTGTCCTCTCCTCCTCTCTCTTCCTCTCCTACCTTCCTCTCCCCTCCCCTCCCCTCCTCTCCTCCTCTCCTCCCCTCCTCTCCTCCCCTCTCCTCTCTCCATGTGGTGGCCCGGCTGTCTGCCGCTTTGCCACCCATATAGATAAAGTGGGAAGAGGGAATGGGAAAAAATGGATTACTCCAGTAGTGTCTCGTGCCTGCAAAAGGCAGCAGCCACACAAAGATGAGCAAACAGGATTAGCTTCCCACTCTCCCAGCCCCCTCCAGCATGGCTCCTCGCTCCCTCACTCACCCCCACCAGCTCGGCCCTCTTTTGGGAAATCAAACACTTGTCAGCCCAGCTGTCCCTGTACGTTTTTCCCTCTCTCACGCTCACTCATTTTCTTCTGTTTACATGTGAGGCTTTGGGGGAGGGCTCTTCCATCTCCCTACCCCTGAAATCCTCCCCCACCCACACAACCACCCCAGCCGGCCCATTATGCCACGATCATTCCAGGGGAATTGCTTTGCACAGGATACACACACACACACAGAAACAAAAGCAAACAACAAATCAACAGGATTTTATGTTTTGCAGCCGCCTGTCCAAGAGCATTACAACGGTGCGCCGTCTGCTGCTCGATTCATTACAGGGCCGCTTAAGCAATTTGTTTCTCTCCGGCGTTCTTAAGGAAATGCGATTAGGTGTGCGTTTGCCTGCCTGCTGAGGTCAACACGGGGGTGATATTGCAGATCTGAAATTGTTTTGCCGCGGGTGGACAGCCCCAAATGAGACCGCTGCAAAGAAGTAACTAGCACTAGCCTGGCTGTGGTAGAGTCGCCATTAGCAATAGCGCTAGGCTTCCTGCCTTTATGTTCCCCTCAGTTTCCCAAACACTTAAAAGCAAGCTCCATTAAAGGAATCCTACAGCCAGCAGCCACTGTCTGTGACTGCCTTCTGCAGAGTGTTGTGGAGTCAGGAGTGTGACTCTATCCTTCAGACAGCATTCACAGCTGATGAATCTGGGCAGCTAGCAGTCTACGGTCGGAACCTTCCAGACCGGAGTGAGCAGGAGCTCATAAAAGACGAGTGCTGGGGTCGTTATCAGGTGCACTCAGTCATGACCGTGACTGCTGAAGCCTGGAACTTGGTGCGCTGAGCTGGCAGAGACAAAACGAGGCAGAGACTCTCGGTCTGGACCGCTGCCGTAGAGCTACAGCTTGCTGGTGGACCGTCTGGTGCCCTAGTCTCATCAGGACTTGGAAATGTTCTGATCTGGGGTCACCTTTAGCCTGTCTGTGGTCAAGTTAACGAGAAAGCAACATGCAAAAGCTGACCTTGGATCCATCACAAGAAAATAGTGTCATGTTTTCCAGTCCTGGTGTTCTTCAGCCCTTTCCAGTTGCTGACTGACTCTGACTGTCCAGTAATGATACTCACGTGCTATTGCAACGAGTCTTCCAGAGCAGTGTTACAATAACAAGTATTGCATTAATTCATGCATTCTGCCATTCATTCAACTGTTACACTGCTTTTCATTTGAAATTTGCAGTGGCAATAAAGTCAGCAGAGGAGCCTGGGAGTCTCTGTGCTCAGTCTCTTCCACTGTCCCCTCCTAGCAGATTCCCAGGGATTCTCAGGCCAGAGTTTCCTGGGTCTACCCAGAGCTTCCTCCCATTTGGCTGTGAGCATTATACCTTCACCTCAACTGAATCCTCTCTATGCTGTGGAGTAGTGGCTCTCCTTTGAGCGCAACCCAGATGGTCGAGGTTCTCACCCTATGGAGAGCAAGCCCTGCTTCCTTGCGGTGTAAGCCTGTTTTGGCTGCATTGTACCCATGATTATGTTAATGACCATAGGTGAGGGTGGGGACATAATTGAGAACTTCACTTTATAGCTCAGCTCCTACTTCACCACTAGAGTCCAGTACATCGACTACATTACTGCAGCCAGTAGACCTAACCTATAGTCCTATAGTTGATCTCAGAATCCCTCTCTCCATCACCCAAGACCACAAGGTAATTAAAGCACTCATCCTGGAGGGAGATTCTTGCCCCCATCCTGGAGGAAGGATGCCAATTCTTGCCTTGAGATAACCGTAAGCTCAGACTCGTGCATAGACAATGACAAGACAATGTTCATCCTTGGTGCAGTGCAGACTGAACAATCTTGACATAAGGCCAAGGGCAAACTCATGTTGCTCTCCATACCCAGACACCTCTACAGAACATCTCTGAGCATATAGTCATATACATTATTCAGATGCAAAAAACTCAAACATACATATGTACATACCATCTCTGGAACTGTGTTGTTCTATCGTTTGTCTAATACTGCACCTGAATTTGAGACTGAATCAACCAATCTCCTTTTGGTACGCTGACATAGAATTCCCCCATTCTTAAACTTGAAGCTACAGTCCAGAGGCACTGTTACTGAGGTCCATTAGATATTGTAGAGGCAAGTTAGCCAAGCCTGTTGATCTAATTATAAACTATGCACACTGACAGTAATTTGTGAACTCCAGTGCCTGGAAAGGTTATGCACTCCCCAGTGCTGCAGCCTGGTGTTAGAAGATTCTATTGCTAATCTATTGCTTGTTGGAGTATCACATCTGTGGTTTCTGGCTCCACCCAATGGAGGAGGGGTTCCCTTTTGAGTCTTGGTCTTCCCAGGGTTTTTTCCTAATCATAGGGAGTTTTTCATTGCCACTGTCACCTCTGGCTTGCTCATCAGGGATCTGGACCCATACAATTGTAAAGCTGCTTTGTGACAACATGTGTTGTAAAAAGCGCTTTTATAAATAAATTTGACTTTGACTTTGGCTCTTTGCCACACTAGTGCTGGTATAGCCCAAAAATCTGAAGATGGGATTCGCGCAAGCCCCTGAGATAGGCACTGCTCTCTGCTTATTGAATATGTCCACACAGGTACATGTGTGTATGTGTGTGTATGCTCACTAGGTCTTGCTGAAGTAGCGTACCTGGAGAGAGGCTAATGATTTGCTAATGAAACATGTGGATAACAGCTAATTAGCTTTGACCTTTTTGTCCCTGTGGTTTGGTCACACTGTTGACATCTAGTGTGCTAATCTAACTTGTAGTCTTTGGAAAGTCTTTGTTTTGAGTTTTTCCTGCCCTAATGCATTGTTTAATTATTCACACACACACACACACACACACACACACACACACACACACACACACACACACACACACACACACACACACACACACACACACACACACACAAATGCAAGTGCACACCACATGGCTTCTTGTGCTACAAACATAAAGCTAAAAAATGAAAGCTATGCCAAAGATTATTTTCTATAATTGTGATAATTTTGTCAGTATTTCAACAAGCAGAGGGTTTGGATGCTGTTCAAGAAATGCTTCACTTACTCTCCCTGAACTGGTGGCTACTGACTCAAATAACATCAGTAAGAATGAATATATTTCACTCTCTCTTGCCAAGCTAATTTCAAGGTGATGAGTCCAAACATACTTGAAATGTCCAGGCAAGAATCCCACCATGCAGGGATGCAATTTATTTTTTCCTGAAAACCCCTTTCATTTTTTCACCGTGGCCTTAACCTTAAGAAAGAAATTATCATGATAATGAAGTCAGAGAAAATATTTCATGAAATTTGTCCTAGTTTTTACGCTGTCTTTTTCTGTAGCTTTTTGAAGGTTGAACTAAATGGACTTTCTCACTATTCTCATGAGACTATAACATTATAAATCTTGCCGTATGACTGCAGCCTTCCTAGAGCAGGAATGTGGAAATGAGGAACGTGGGCCAGCTCTGCAGCTTTGAAGACGTGCATTAGCTCTGGAGTAGCTCTGGAGTTATTCACCTTCAACTGGAAGTCATCATGAACCGGAACCGGAAGACCTCAGGCATCTCAAATGTCACGAGTTTCCTCTCTGTCCTCTCCCTCCATTAGCAACGCCAGTTCCTCTAACATTATTTTATCAAAGTCCACTAACTACTAAAGACCTGTGTTGTAACTTTCATTCTGGGTGTCAAGATGTTGACCTTAGCCAGGATTTCTGTACCTGTAGCTGCATCCAAATTCATTGTAGCATCCCACACCTGCGTTTAGTGCAAGCTAACATGGTCAGCTCTGTCAGTTCTGCTAATCTGTGTGTTTATTAATAATAATAATAATAATAATAATAGGTTACATTTATATAGCACCTTTCAGAAACCCAAGGACGCTTAACATCACATATATGAGAGGACGCACACTTAGGAAGAAGAGGTAAAGAGGAAAAGTTTTAAGTTAGTTTTTGAAAGAAGACAGTAGAACCATTATAAACGTAACAGTCGTGACGGAGTGTTTTTTTCAATAGTCCTGAATAAATGCTTCGGTTTAAAATGAATTCTCCCGTCAAAAATAAAAAATATTTTTAACAATTTATTCTGGGTCCGGATGGGATGGCATTTGGGTCCGTATCCGGACCGAGGTCTGTTGGTTGCGGACCACGGAAATAGAAATTTGGTCCGTTAATCAGGAATGAGATTGGGTCCGGACAGGACTGCGTTCGGGTCCGGATCTGGACCGCGGTCCGCCTGTTAGTGACCTCTGGTTTATTGTGTCAAAAGCAGCAGTGAGGTCCAAGAGGACTACAATGCTGAACAGTCTGAATCTGCTGCGAGCAGGAGATCGTTTGCAACTCTTAAGAGAGCCGACTCAGTACTGTGTAGAGTCTGAAAGCCAGACTGAAAATACAGCATATTACTGGAAAGAAAGTCATGCAGTTGCATGACAACAATTTTTCCATTATTTTAGCCATGAATTTGAGGTTCGAGATGGGTCAATTAGATAGCAAAGATGGGTCTAGACCAGGTTTCTTGAGTATAGGTATGACAGCAGCTATTTTGAGAGAAGAGGGGACAGTGCCTAACAAGAAGCATTGGTTTATCAAGTGTGAAATAGAAGTGGATATAACAGAGGAAATAGATTTTAGAAGAGCGGGGTGAGCTGGATCAAGTTTGCAGAAAGAGGAAGACGACCCACTAAGGATGTCAGACACAGTGAAAGGTTCAACAGAAATAAAGGCATTTATCTGTACTCTAAGGGGAAGCTTGGGGGAAAGATGAACTAGTCAATATAGGAAATAGTTGATAAGTCTTGTTAATTTTATCTTGAAAGAAATCTAAGAAGGCATTACACTGTTCAGGAGAGGAATGAAAGATGGAAGCTGAGGGTGGTTTAAGAAATTTATTTATAGTGTTAAATAAAGCTTTGGGCCTATGGCAACTACTATTTATTATACTGGAGTAATAGGAAGAGCGGGCAGTATTTAAAGCATCCCTGTACTTGGTTACTAGTTGTTTAAAGAGTGTGAGTCACCCAGCAGCATGATGGCAGAAAATGTGGCAGAGGCTACTGTGAGCAATTCATTTAATTCAGTTATGAAATTAGCAGGACGATAGATTAACAGAAGCAGCAATGGTGTAGTAGCAGCGACTTTCAAAGCTAAACATTCAAATGCTATCATCTGCATCCAATCCACGCAAGCTATTCAGCATTTTTTCCTCACTCCTTAACCCTCCCTCACCCCCTCCTTCATCCTCCCTCACTCCTGAGGATTTCGTCATCTTCTTTGAAGAGAAGATTGCAGCAGTCCATCAGTCCTTCTCCCCAGCTCCCAACCTTCCTACTAGTACCCCTAACCCAACACTCAACTCCTTGGCTTCTTTCTCCCCTCTCTCCTCAGATAAGATACATCAACTTCTGACTTCTAGCAATTATACTACATGCCCACTGGATCCAATTCCTTCCACTCTTTTCCATAATATGTCAAGAGAACTCCTTCCGTTTATCTCAGCAATCATCAACAACTTCTTAGTTTTCGATCATGTGCCTACTGTGTTCAAGATGGCAAGGGTGATACCAATCCTGAAAAAAGCAACACTTGACACCTCTGACATGAACACCTACAGACCGGTATCACTTCTTTCTTTTCTATCAAAAACTCTGGAGCGAGCAGTCTATGACCAATTATGTCTCTTCCTCACCCAGAACCAATTACATGATCCTAATCAGTCTGGCTTCAAACGGGCACACTCAACAGAAACAGTCCTCAAAGCAGTGACCGAGAAGCTCCATGCTGCCAAGGCTAAGAAGCTATCATCAGTTTTAATTCTTCTAGATCTTTCTGCAGCCTTTGACACTGTCAACCACAACATCCTCCTCTCTGTTCTTTCTAGCCTCTGTGTGACTGGCTCTGCTTGGAAATGGTTCCAGTCATATCTTGAAGACCGTTCCTATCAGGTAACATGGAGAGGATCTACATCCAATCCATGTAAACTTTGCACTGGAGTCCCCCAAGGCTCAGTCCTAGGCCCTCTTCTCTTCTCTTTATATACTCGTTCCCTTGGTGACATTATTTTGTCTCATTGTTTCTATTATCATTGCTATGCTGATGACACCCAGCTAATTCTTTCCTTCCCTCATTCTGACACCCATGTCTCTAGGCGTATCTTGGCATACTTGGCAGATATTGCTTCATGGATGACTACTCACCACTTGAAGCTCAACCTAGCAAAACTGAGCTTCTGTACATTCCAGGAACCCCAAACCCACACAACGACCTCAAAGTTTCCTTTGAGAACATCTTGTTAACACCATCAGAAACTGCTCGAAGCCTGGGTGTAACGTTGGACAACGAGTTGTCCTTCTGAACACGTTTCAAAGCTGACCAGATCCTGCAGATTTATCCTCTGCAACATACGGAGAATACAGCCCTTCCTTTCACAGGAAGCTACTCAAGTGCTTGTGCACTCTAAGCTGGACTACTGCAATTCCCTACTACTGCAGGTCTTCCTCTACGAGTCATCAGACCTCCACAACTAATTCAGAATGCTGCAGCACGACTGGTCTTCAATCTACCCAAGTTCTCACATGTGACTCCTCTGCTACGCTCTCTTCACTGGCTTCCAGTAGCGGCACGCATCAGATATAAAACCTTGATGCTTGCTTGCAAAGCCAAAAATGGACTGGCCCCTCCCTACATAATGTCCATGGTAAAAAGCCGATCTGTACAGCGAACACTCAGAACCTCAACCTTGGCTCAACTTAAAACTCCATGCTTAAGGTCTCATGGAAGACAAAGCTCCAAACTATTCTCCTTCCTGGCTCCAAGATGGTGGAACGATCTACCATTAGCTGCTAGGACTGCAGTGTCTATTGCGATCTTCAAGCATAGACTGAAGACTCACCTGTTTGTTGAGTTCTTACCAGAGCACTAACTCAGCTGATACCACTTGCCATTGTTCTTAAATTGTATGTCTGTCTATGGTTATTTGTGCTTCTTGGCAAACGTCTAACTTGCAAAACACTAGGTAATGACATTGACTCCTGTAGTTTAGTAGTAGTCTGACTCAATGGTGTCTTGAATTCTGGCATATCCGTACAATTACCTAGGATGTATTCTGTGATCAGAAGCAAAGCACTTTGTAAGTCGCTCAGGATAAGAGTGTCTGCTAAATGCGGTAAATGTAAATCTGTTGTGTAATGAAAAGTCAACTCTCAAAAGTCAAAGTCAAAACTCAATTGTTTAGTGCATACTGGCATGAAACTCTGAGTATTTTTAGTACATGTGTAACGGAGCTCTCGTCCGTTCCATGCTGTGAGATATTGTAATGGACAGAACCACAAGACAACCTCAAAGTTTTAAAGACTCTGTTATTGATACCCACAGGGCTGCAGTGGCAAACACTAGTTGGACTTTGTCAGGACTCTGAAAAATAAATAAACTACTGGGATCTTGCACTACCAAATGATAGTGTAGAGGATTACTATATTCCAGGCATATTTAACTATTTGTTGTGGGTTTTGAAATTAGTTCAACTTACCTGTTTGTTCCAGCATGCTGGCAGCCTCTTACAGGTCAAAGGACCTGAGCCCAGGGGGTTGATGGGTTATGTAGTCTTGAGGTTGTTACAGGTGGAATGTTCCATTTCCCATGTTTGAGCCGGGGGAGAGGACCTGCTTTTATGGGTCTGAAAAGGGGTTAAGGTTCCAGCATCAATGTTTTATATTCATACTAAAATATTGACTAAATAATAAATGTTTGAGTTAAGTTAAAATAAATAAATAAATGTCATTTTAATCCTTACCTGCGGTGTAAAAGGCAGAACTCTGTGATTAGAGAGAGAGCTGGCTTGGAGTGGGTTGTAGGTTGATACATGTGAACTGTGTTGATTAGTTTATGTTGTCTGGTTTTCTTTTTCTTTTTTTCCCCCCTTTCTTTATTATTATTATTATTATTATTATTATTATTATTATTATTATTATTATTGTTGTTGTCTGTTGAGTTTTTGAAGGCACTCCTCACTGTGGACTTAATAAAACGGTGCATTGGAACTTCCAGTTCGGTTTTTCAGTTTTTTCAATCTCCACTCAGCTATTCTGCAACAACATGCTAGCATGGTCATCTCTGGGTGTTTTTAGTACAGTACATGCTAGTATGGTCGGCATGCTCTACTGCCCAGCATGTTGGATATTCTATATGCGACAGCTCTATCCTGGCAGAGCGGTCACTGACAGCCTATATGGGAAGTGTGTTTGGGGTGAGAGGTGGGGCGTGACACTAGCAGAGCTGTTATATGCACTCATTGATCTGCTGTCATGTCCTGCCGGGCCTGGGCCATTACAGGGACAGGTGTGATGGACGGTAGGGGACAGTGTCCCAGCAGGGGGGCTGTAGTAGCCAGAGAGAGCCCCTCTACACATACTGAACAGGGCGGTGCAGCAGGGCCAGATGTGGAAGGAGTCCAGACTGCAGCCTGGCATCGTCTCCTGCTACAACTGTCTGTCACATCACTAGCGAGTGATGATTGATCGTAACGTTTGTCATTCGTGGTGCTAGCCGTTAATGGGGTGGTTTCATCAACACTGATGAGCACCTTTGAACGTGAAAACACACATGGGGGAGGTTCCTGAGAACGTGAAAACACACATGGGGGAGGTTCCTGAGAACGTGAAAACACACATGGGGGAGGTTCCTGAGAACGCTGCGGCGTAGA